>NC_057804.1:177809030-178109030 GCF_018294505.1 Triticum aestivum
CCCGACTTTTTATACATTCTAGTGTACTATTCATCATGCCATAACTTTGTGTGTGTTGCTCCGTTTCGTGCGTGTAATCTGTCAACGTGTTTATTTTGAGATGATCTTCATTTCATTTCATTGTGGCATGCTTGTTTGAGTCCATCTTCATGCCCTAATCATCGTTGCAAGAGTGCTATATGATGTTTACTGCTGGAATCGGCTGATTGTTAACATCATTTGTGCATCCCGTGAGTGCCACAACTTTGTCCCTGTTGATCCTATGATTATGATATTGATATGCACATGTTCTGCAATTCATGCTCTACATGTTGGGGTGCTTTGCATTCATATTAGGGTGCATTTTGATATCTTAATCCCTGTTACAAAAGTGCATGTTGCTGTTAATCACTGAAAACTGTTATAACTTGCTGTTTTGTCTTTTTTGTTGCATTTTGTGTGTGCGTCCTTTAAGCATGATGTCTACATCTTTTAGGAGCATATTTATGCCATTTTTATAGGGGCGCAATCCATGTATTTTAATATGCAATGTAGTGAGTGCATCAAGCTTTTGCAGTGGGCTACTTGCTGTTAACTTTCTGTCAATGCTGAAACTCCTATATCATGATGCTATCTTTGCTTGATGATACCATTTAATCAATGCATAATATGGAGATGCTTGGTTGAGATGTTTTTTTGACTATGCTATGCTCTATCATGACATGCCTCTTTATGCCCTATATATGTCCTATAGCATAAGCTTTCATTGCCATGAACATGCTAATATAATGTTCTAGATTTCTGTTAACTTCATGATGCATTGCTGTGAGCTTGTTATTGAGTGATCCGTGCCTCTTCTAGAGATGCTCCAATTACATGAATTGTAGTATTCTAGGAGTAATGTGTTCACATGCCATGGTTGTTAATTTTGGAGTTCATATGCCTCTGTTCCATGCTTGCAAACATGTCATCATAGTGTTGCTGTTTTACACTTGCTGAAACTGTTTCAACATTCGATCTTGTCTTGTTGGTTCCCACTAATCCATGAGCCTTTTGTATATGATTCCATGATGTTATTTGCTCATGCCCTTTTTTACTATGTTTACTTGCTGTAGCTTGTCTCTTTCTTGCTCTCAAGTTGCCATCATATTAACTCTGCTCATGCGTATGCAGCTATGTTATTAAGTTGCATTTTGCATTGATCATATTGGTTTAATCTTCATGCCTATGAACCTGAACCTTTAATGATATTTGAAGTGTGTTATCTGTACATGAAGTGATTGCCAAGTTTGTGCTCATAAGATTCCTGTAGCATGTTGTTTTGATGTTTGCAAAGTGCCTACTTACTGTTTTGGGCAGATTGTTGTTATATCTTGTTTGGAGTGTGTGTTGCACCGTTGCTCCGTTTTGAGCATGCTCTATATGAAACTTGCTTAAAATTGCATGTAGTTTCATCTTATCATGTTGCATCCATGTTTTGAGAGTGTTTGCTTGATGTTTGATTGCATTTTGCATCAATGCCATGTTTAATTTGTTTCGCTCATATCTTCTTGGCCTTAGCTCCGAACTAAATGAACTTTATATGTAATCTGACTAGAATTTCGTGTAGATCATCTTGGCGCCATCTTAAATTGGTGTTTAAAAACTTGAACATAAGGTTTATTCAGATCAGGACCAATTTCAAAATTTGCATATGAGGGCTTACCGGATTTGATATATGTTGTTTCCGGCCTCATTTAAACTTGCTTTGATGTGTTGTTCTTGTCATGAGTAGCATCATATAGCCTTTGTCATGCATCGTGCTTGGTTGAGCATCATGTCATGTTTATGTGTTGTGTGTTTACCGTGGTGTTTGCTTCTTTCCAGTTGTGCTTCTTCTTGATAGTTCCTGTTTCGTTGCGATCGTGAGGATTCGTTCAACTATGCTTGGTTCGGCTTCATCTGTTCTTCTTCTTCATGGACTCGTTCTTCTTCCTAGCGGGATTTCAGGCAAGATGACCGTCACCTTGGATCTCATTACTATCATTGCTATGCTAGTTGCTTCGTTCTATCGCAATACCGCGCTACCTATCTCTTGTTCATCAAGCCTCCCAAATTGCCATGTTAGCCTCTAACCTTTTCACCCTTCCTAGCAAACCGTTGTTTGGCTAAGTTACCGCTTTTGCTCAGCCCCTCTTATAGCATTGCTAGTTGCAGGTGAAGTTGAAGATTGCTCCATGATGGACAGGATTATATTGGGATATCACGATATCTCTTATTTAATTAATGCATCTATATACTTGGTAAATGGTGGAAGGCTCGGCCTTATGCCTGGTGTTTGGTTCCACTCTTGCTGCCTTAGTTTCCGTCATACCGTTGTTATGTTCCTTCATTTCGCGTTCCTTATGCGACCGGGTGTATGGACCCCCTTGACAGTTCACCTTGAATAAAACTCCTCCAGCAAGGCCCAACCTTGGTTTTAACATTTTCCACCTAAGCCTTTTTCCCTTGGGTTTCCGAAGCCTAAGGGTCATCTTATTTTACCCCCCCCCCCCGGGCCAGTGCTCCTCTGAGTGTTGTTCCAAACTAGAGCACCGTGCGGGACCGTCCCTTGGCAACTTGGGTTATGTTGGTACCTGTACGCTTAGCTTATCCGGTGTGCCCTGAGAACGAGATATGTGCAGCTCCTATCGGGATTTGTCGGCACATTTAGGCGGTCTTGCTGGTCTTGTTTTACCATTGTCTAAATGTCTTGTAACCGGGATTCCGAGACTGATCGGGTCTTCCCGGGAGAAGGAATATCCTTCGTTGGTCGTGAGAGCTTGTGATGGGCTAAGTTGGGACACCCCTGCAGGGTTTAAACTTTCGAAAGTCGTGCTCGCGGTTATGTGGCAGATGGGAATTTGTTAATATCCGGTTGTAGAGAACTTGACACTTGACTTAATTAAAACGCATCAACCGCGTGTGTAGCCGTGATGGTCTCTTTACGGTGGAGTCCGGGAAGTGAACACGGTTTTTGGATTATGTATGAACGTAAGTAGTCTTGGGGATTCCCAAGGCATCCCAAGGTAAAATTCAAGGACAACCAAAAGCCTCAGCTTGGGTATGCCCCGGAAGGCATCCCCTCTTTCGTCTAAGTCTATCGGTAACTTTACTTGAGGCTATATTTTTATTCACCACATGATATGTGTTTTGCTTGGAGCGTCTTGTATGATTAGAGTCTTTGCCTTTTAGTTTACCACAATCATCCTTGATGTACACATATTTTGGGAGAGACACGCATGAGTCGAAATTTATTAGAATACTCTATGTGCTTCACTTATATCTTTTGAACTAGACAATATTGATCTAGTGCTTCACTTACATCTTTTTAGAGCACGGCGGTGGTTTTATTTATAGAAATTTATGATCTCTCATGCTTCAGTTATTAAATTTTGAGAGTCTTCTAGAACAGCATGGTAATTTGCTTTGGTTATAAAATTAGTCCTAATATGTTGGGCATCCAAGATGGGTATAATAAAAACTTTCATATAAAGTGCATTGAATACTATGAGAAGTTTGATTCTTTATGTCGGGGAAACGAACACCTACGTGAACACAAGGATCCCTTCTACGTTCGGCAGGGGATTAGCTACACGAAGAGCAGGTCTAGCAGTTAGCACAATGGGGATTTTAACCAGGTTCGGGCGGCAAAGATGCGTAATACCCTAGTGCTGCTTGTCTAGATATATGTGTTCTTGAGATTTTGAACTAGCTGCGGTGCATGCACGGTCCAAAAGTCTGAAAACTCTCTCTGTACACCTTGGGGCTCCTTTCATATGTAAAAGGGGTTGCCACAGTGGCACACAGGAGGTGGCAAGCTACAGTGTCTGAGCTTATCGCTCGGCACTGTAGGAGAAACGCATTTAATGCATTGCCTACGTGCCCTCTTACTTTATCGGGGACGACAACAGGAGCTATCTCGCCCGTCGCCTCCCTCCTCGCCTTGACACGCATCCAAGCCGACGAGGCATGCAGTGCCACGCTGGCTAACTAGCTACTGTGTTGGCACAATGGTAGAGCCTCCACGAAGATCTGCATGCCGCCACGCAGGCGACTGCTTAGTTGGCGCACTAGTGGTTGCACTGGAGTGGTGGTGAGGTGGCAACTCCTTGACGGGCGCGGGCCTGGCCGCGGCCTAGCGATCATCCTCGGAAAGGCTTGCTGGGGGTCTTTGTCTTCTGGTCCAACGTGGACCCGCAGGCTATCAATCTCTATGAAGATTTGCATGCTACCACGCATGTGTTTTCAGATCTTGGTCTTAATGTTGTCGATGGTATCAGAATTCTCAACCTCAATTATGATGGGCTTGCTGGTGCTGCTCAGGTTGTCCCGGCAAGGGTGTTGCCGGGGAGGTCCAACTCGCCCTCTGCTCCTTGTTCTTCGAGTATCTGTCTTGATAGTATTCGTGTTTTATCTTCTACTGTCATGATGGGCCCGGCCACAGGCGTGGGTACAACTGCACGTGCAGAATTAAGGGGTACAAAAGAGCTCGTACTTTTGTACATCGACAGGAGCCCCCGGGCCTGGGCCACACGTGAGTGCAAGGCGTAGTTGGTCCAGGCCCAAAGTAGTGCACGGGCACGCGTGGCAGAGGCTTAATCTTCAACGATCCCTTGGTCAGTTGGGCTTCCCCACGATCCGCGTTGAGCGGATGACGTGGGGGTCGTTTGTGGGATGGCCTCAGCATGCTTGCATCATTCCACAATCGATAGTAAAGAGGCGGCCTGTGCTTCCCTTATTAAAAAAAGAGGGATTCGTAGGGGCGCTACTCATTTACTAAGTGGACTTGGGTCGCAGCCCATGGCGCCGCACCCCATGATCACGGGGTTGAAAACAGTCGCGCCACCTGTTCCCACGCCTCTGACTCGCTCGCCACGTGTCCCCCATGCCTTGGGAATGACAGACAATGAATGCTGTGGACATGGGCATTAACACCGAGGCGGGAACACAGGCATCGCTGATTGGAGTAGCGGGTCGGTCGCCCTTTGGGCCGGGAGGCCAGGACCCGGCCCTGCCCTTCTATAAAAGGGGAGAGGGGCGGTGCCTTCCCATACTCGCCTTCTTCTCCTCCTCTTGCTTGGTATCTTTCTTCCACTTGCTATTGTGAGAGGGTGCGCTGGCGCTTCGACGGCGGTGACGAGGGCTTCTGCTCGATAGTGCGCTCCCCTTCCCCCGGAGCTTCCGGCAATGGAGCCCGACGTGAGGGGGAGAGGAAGGGGACGAGGTCGAGGCTGCCGCGGTGCTCGGGGAAGAGGAGTACAGGGCGGCGCGCCGGCTCCACTCCCACCGGCGGCTCCTCCTCCAATGGATGGTCACGTCAGAGATTAGCCTCTCGAGTTCTTCATCTGGCTGTACAAGCGTGTGTGTGGCCATATCCACCTCCCTACCCCGTTTGCTCGGGTGATGGAGCAGGATCCGCCACATGCTTTTAGGCTACACATGAGGGGCTGCGGGAACGGTAGTACGTGGGTCAATGTCGGCTTCCCGCGCCCTCACGTCATGTACCTCCGCCACAGGTGGAAAACTTTTGCATGCACCCACAGCTTGTCGGAGGGGCACGATATCCATTTTAAGTTAATGGAGAATGGCCTTCTCTCCGCCAAGGTCTTCGGGAGCTTAGGAACCCGCTTAGGGTGCTGCGTGGAGAGTTCCACTAACGACGCAAGCTCCTCCTCAAAAGACAGTGGTGAGGAGGACAGCACCAGTGACGACGACGGAAGTGAGCGGGAGGATGATGACTCCGACTCTGGCTGACCATCAGTGGTAGCACCATCATCTGCTCCGCCTCCTCCCTCCCCCGACAACACACCTTGCCGGGGGCTGCGTCTTGCTTGCTCTGGCGTCGGTGGTGGATGGGCTTCCTCGTCAAGCTCTCCATCGCCTCGTTCCCCATCCCGTCACCTTTCTTCGACTGCCATGCCTGGGGAGGAAAGGGGCAAGAACGGGGATTACGGGGCACTTATCCTTTTTTCAATTTATAGGCACTTGCAAAATCTTAACTTTCTAGAAAATGTAATCTTCCGAGCCCATGCTTATGTTCTGTAAGATTTGTACTTGCATCAGCATATCAATTAAAATGATGAGCTTTTGTCGGGAACTCATGCACGTATACGTTCGTGCAGTGGTGAAATGCCCCTTTAATAAAATAAATAAACGAGTCTCTCCGGCAGGCTACCTTGTCGGCGCCCTTTGTGCCTGCCGGACAATCACATCTGCTGGGTTACAGACGCAGGGTCCAGCCCCCTGCCAATCTCTTTTCACCAAAGGTTACTGTAACCACCCCGACCAAAAGCAGCGTTCAAGTCGGGGATGGGAGCACCTAAGTATAAATAGAGTGGCGAGGATTTCTAATGCGAAAGCAATAAGTTATGAACATGAATGGGCAGGAGATGAACTTTATCTGGTTGGGTTGTCGGGGAAGATGTGTCGAGCAGTCTTCTCAATTTCTTGGAGCGGTGTCACTGTGACCAAAAGGAGGAGAGGGCAAGGGCACAAAGCCTTGGCAGTTTCCCTGTACCTGCTAGGATCTAAGGTAGCACAATATCCTAGACAAGCATGCATGCATACACTACAAAAAAAATACACTTCCATGATGATACATGTTTGTCACTGTAGGTCGAGTTTTTTGTCATGCATGTACATCCATGACAAATTTATGACAGAATCAAGATAGTCATACCTGTGTTGTCGTAGAAGTGTTCCATGACATTACCAAAATTATCATCATGGAAGTGTCCACTTCCATGACTATAAATTGCGCATCACAGAAGTGCTTTCGTCAAGGGTGACCGACAAGTGGCATCCACCGTAACGGAACACCGTTAAGCTATCGGGTCGGGTTTTGGATCCGATAACCCGTTAACAGCCCCGACCAATGGGGATTTTCCATGTGTAAAATCATCATTGGCTGGAGGAGACACGTGTCAGGTCCGCGCTGGCACATGTGTCACTCATCCAATGGGAGAGACGCGCCTATGATATGTTGACACGTGGACCGGCCCATCAAGTTTAAATGGGCCGGCCCAACTAAAGGCCCACAAGATTTTGCGGACCATAATGGGCCGGCCCAGCTAAAGGCCCATGAGATTTTGCGGACCATAATGGACTGGCCAAGCTAAAGGTCCACAAGATTTTGCGGGCCATAATGGGCTAGCCCAGGTAAAGGCCCACAAGATTTTTGTGTGCCATAATGGGCCGGCCCAGGTAAAGGCCCACAAGATTCTTGCAGATCATAATGGGCCGGCCCAGCTAAAGGCCCACGAGATTTCACCGACATTAATGGGCCGGCCCAGCTGTAGGCCCACAAGATTTTGAGGACCCTAGTAGGCCGGCCCATCAACTGGCTGCCATGTTTTGGGCCAAATGGCGGCCCATATTTGATCCGGTCCATTAATGGCCTGCCACGTTCCGATCCTAATAGTGGCCCATATGAGATCCAGCCCGTTAAAAGCCAACCACGTTCTGGGCCAAATTACGGCCCAGATCAGGTCCGACCCTTTAAGAGGCTTTGGGCTCAATTATGGGCCATATCAGATTCGGCCCGTCAACTGGACACTATGCTTTTTAGCCCACTTGCTAAAGGCCCACTTAGTAATTTGGCCTGATATTATCGTTGTCTTGTTAAGGGCCCATTTAACTTTTCGGCCCTATATTAATTTTGGCTTGTTAAAAGCCCGTCATATAGTTGGGCCTAACTACGACCGTTTTGCATCCTGCCTGCTCGCAGCCGATATCTGATTGGGCCAAACAAGGACCGAGACAATTTTGGCCTGTTAAAAGCACGTTATTTGATTCGCACAATCATGGGTTGGGGTTCATTTCGGGCTGCTGCCGGCCTGTTAGTTGTTCAGCACGTTTCAGGCCCAACCTACATCGTGATTGCATGACGGACCGATTATGTACCGTAATTTTACGGTTTGGCCGGTTTACTGCGAAGACATGATATATATACAATAAAATAACTGCAGCATCATGAATAAGAAAAAACCTAGACTATACAATAAAGAAATTACAGCATATTACATCCACTGGGCATCAAAGTTCGCCACTATGATAATAAAGCACAAGCAGACAACAGATTACATACACTGGGCATCAAAGATCGCCACTAGTGCAAACAAACACGCCGACAAAATAATATACAAAACCGACAGCACTTCAATAGAGTTCAAGAAAGGTTAGCCCTGCTAGGGAGCTGCAACGCAAGGATCTGAGCAAGATGATGAGACTGCGCTTGTTCAACACTTATATCTTCCTCACTCTGAAAAATAAATAAGCAGACAGATGATAGGTTTTGCACATAAAAGTATCAGTGCTGACAATTCATCACATTTCTTACTGACGAATAAAGTGACACAATTTAAAATTGCGTTAACACAATATGGTATTGTTTAGGTCAAGACATGGCAGGAAATGACATTGTGAAGGAGTTGGTAGCTTCACGACACCACTAGATTACAGATCAAGAACTCATAAGTATCAATGGTTAGTGTGTTGTCAATTTATCCCATTTCAGATTGGCAAATAAAGAGACGGTTTAAATAATAGTAGAATGATATGGCATTGTTCATAGTTAAGACATTGCAGAATATGACATTGTGCTGTAGTGGGTAGGTTCACCACACCACTGGATTACGGATGAAGAACAGAAGCATACATGCAGTGCAAAAGAAGATCACTTGCTCTGGATAGTTTAATTTACATGGTATGAAGAAGGAACTTGGTTGTACAACTGAAAACTTAAATTGAGAAAGGACAAAGTTTTGTTTATGAACTACATAATAAACTTTAAACATGCAATTTGATGCAAACACCAAAAATAAACAGTTGTTGCAGTCATGCCTAACCAAATATATACAACAAAGTTTGAAGGCTTGAGATGGACAAACTTACATTATTGGTGAAGATAGGCTCTATAAAGGCCTTGTCCATGCTGATGGGCGGGCAATTCAAGATGTTTACCATAGAATCTTCTTCATAAGCATTGCCTTTATTCTACATTTTGTTAAGAGTAAATATAGATGTGATAATATACGAAAAAATGGAGAATATTTAAGATAAGATGAAGAGTGATGCTACATAACCAAGCAGCTATAAATGTAAGTGCATCGATACAGGCAAAAGTTATAGCCAAGAGCAATGCACAGCTAAACTTCTTCAGTACCAACCTTATGGCAAGAGTAAATATAGATCTGATGTGTAGAAAATGGAGGGCAAAGGAAAATAAGTTGCAGAGTGATGGTACATGAACAACTACCTGTCATTATAAGTACACTGATAAAGGACAGCATGTACTTACAAGAATAATGCAGAGCTAAACAAAACACTGGCATTGGATATATGCTACACTAATGTAACCATTCATATAGATCAGATTATTTGGAGCAAACAATTGATAAGCAAGCTATCATGCATATTGATGTCACATAATGAACCAGGTATGTGTGCAAGTACAGTGATACAGGACAATAGGTACTAACAAGAGCAAAGCAGCGGGCAGCATATTTGCGATATCATGTCGTTCTTTTCAAACCGGAATTCTTCTTTGAGCAGATTTCCTGCAAAAAAGATCCGTAAGGCACATGCGGAAAAGTAGAAGTTCAAATTGTCATGTGATTTCATAGACAGTACCTCATCCTTGGAACGAGACCAGTGCATAACAAGGTTTTTCCATTCAATGTCTTCTAAATTTAGCACAGGAGACTTCACCGGAAATTCGTTTATAGACTTGCCATCAAAGTGTGATTTCCTCAGGTAAGACCGATACTGCTGCAATGCTTCCTTGAAAAGCACAAGCAAGCTTTGCTCGTCATGACTATCCAGATTGACCCTCGCCTAGTTACAATAATGTAATATAAATCATTGTTGTGTTCAATCAGCGGAAAACAGGAAAATAATAACCATGAATAATAGCACTTACACGTAAGTTGGACAGGAAGATGTGAAAATGGTGTTTGTCTTCATAATAATCTTCCCATGCACGTAGTCCCTGACAACATTGAAAGCATTGTCTTTTAAACTGGAATAAACGGAATGGGGTTCCAATCTGCAGGAATTGGCCGTCTCTGCAGTTGGGATAGGTCTTCGGCCGGTGGACTTGTTGTACTTTTTGCTGGAGTGGGATTTTTCTGTGGTACACCTGGTGCTATGGCAAATGAAATCGGTATACCTTTTGCTCGAGTGCAAGTCCTATGTTGTGGGGCTAGTGGTGTAGCCAGTGAAGTATGGGTACAGTCTGCTGGAGTCGGTCCTACGTTTTGTGTCACTGGTTGTACAGCCAATATAAGTGGTGTGCTGTCTGATTTCTCCGGCCCCACCATGTTTTTCAAGGACTTTGCTGGTGCTCCTTTAGGTTCGGCAATCACCCTCTTCCTTTTTGATGTCTGATGCACAGGAACATCATTTGAGTGGAAAAACATGGTATGATGACAGATGGAATATGTATTGATAATGGAT
The DNA here is from genome assembly GCF_018294505.1 of Triticum aestivum. Classification (NCBI taxonomy): domain Eukaryota; kingdom Viridiplantae; phylum Streptophyta; class Magnoliopsida; order Poales; family Poaceae; genus Triticum; species Triticum aestivum. The sequence goes on from NC_057804.1 coordinate 177,819,486, forward strand.
GGGCATGGCATCTCGACATATATGATGAGTAAACTAAGCAGATGGCGGTGCAACAAAGTAGAAGAAATGCAAGACAACATATGCAAGATACCCGCGATCAATAAAACATTGCCAAATTAGAATAGACACCTTGATGGGTGAACAGGACAGGCCATCTGCCTTTGACTCCTCGAGGTTAGAATAGTCATTAGGATCATATTCTGAACAAGAATCAATAGGTGGGGAGCGTATGAGTTTCATTGCATCCAGAATGGCACTCAATGCCTTGGTGCCAATTTTGTATGTCATTGCAGTGTTTAGCTTCAAGAGTGCACCGCTGCTAGTGCGACACAAAGCAGCTACAAAGATCATAGTGTAGATATAACGGGGAAAACCTTACGCATCAGAGTAAAATCAGCAAAGTGGAACTTGCTGGAATATATGTGCTAGTATTGCCGGTACGGCTAGAAAGGCTTCGGATACCAGCTCTCTTCAAGTGAAGGTGCGGTACTGTTAATATCAGTGTAACTCTCAAAGGCGACACAGCTCCCCGCATTTCCTTGCTATTCTTATAGGATTCAAGTGGGCAGGCCACTACAAATCCTATTCCTATGTTTACAAGATCCTACGAATCAAAGAGGCTCAAAGTGTCCATCACAACCGACCGTATAGACTTCTACACTGCAAATGTCGCTGCTCATCTTCAGTACAAGGAACATACTATACTACTGTCATACTCCCTCCGTTCCAAAATATAAGTCTTGGTAGAGATTTCCACTATGGATCACATACAGATGTATCCAGATACATAAATGAGTGTAGACTCACTCATTTTGCTCCGTATGTAGTCCATGGTGGAATCTATACAAAGACTTGTATTTAGGAACGGAGAGAGTAGATATTAAAGAAGAACGGAAGAGGAACATGGGGAAGAAGAGCAAGCAGATTTTGGATAATAAAATGTTGGTTGTGCAGTGCCCACACATGATGAACCAGAGCGCATTAAGAATGCGCTCCCAGCTGTCTCTCGACCATTTCAAGGGGTTGGATGAAGATCCTACGTCTCCTAACCCTTCTTCTTCCTTGTCTCCGATTCTTCCCGTACAGAACACCGCACGGGCCGCCGGCCGGACCACCGGCCCCGACCGCCTGTGTTCCTCCGCCACCCCCACCCCCACCCCTGCCCCAACCCCCACCCGTGTCGAGTTTTCTTTGTTCGACGAGGCCCCACAACCACCCGAGCCCCTTTGATCGCACCGATGAACTCCGGCGAGCTCTGGAAAATCGACTGACCCAATTTTGAAATTTAGTCTACTGTGATTTAACTAGTGTGGAATATAAAAGGGGAAAACCATAAGCATTGGGAGTATAGTGTTGAGCGTGCCATGGCGGATCTGAAGGTGCAAACCGGACAAAGGCAACTTCGCAACCAAGACAAGAAATCAGAGTAAAGCACTGGTGATCTATTTTCTTGCTGCGATAAATAAGTTGAGCAGATACAAAAGAGTATCGCCTCTGGTGCGGCGTTGTGTACGTATCTGCTGAGAATTTGACGGTGCTGCGGTAGCGATGGCTGTCAGCGGCGTGGAATCAGATCTAGGAGGGTAGCGATGGCGGCGGGGCGCGGTGGACAAGACGGTCGTAGGAGCGGCGCCGATAGGCTGGATGACGACGGGGATGAAGCGAGAGGACGGGATGCAAGGATCCCGGTCCGAAGGCGTGGATGAGATAGGTCGATCTCTTGTAATGGACGGCAACGTTGGGGTATCAGCTCCAGCATGGTGGAGGAGGACGGCGGTGGATGGGGTGGCGGATGGCGGCGGACGGAGGATGGTGTGCTGGAGAGGTGGTTTGGTGCCCACGGAGTACGAATGGGGAAAAGGGAGGTAGAGAGGAAGGGGGGAACCATGTATTCAGGGCGCGCTTGTCTCAAATGCGAGGAAATTTACAAACTTAGCCCCCATTTCAAATTTCTACTACATCACATCAACATTAGTCGGTTGGGGATAGGACGGTAATCTCGCATACACTAAATATTTGCCGACGAGGGTTTGTTTTTGGCGCCCACCGTGTATGAATATGAATCGGGGAGGGAGTCGATTTCGGCCGAGGACACACTGTGTTTTGGCGCCCACCGTGTATGAATCCAGGTGAGAGGCGGTTACGTCACGTATGGGTGAAATTACAAACCTCCCCTATCAAAACCTATAGAAATCCAGCAGATAGGCTATGCGTGGCAGGGATAGGCAGTAGTAATTTCCATCTCGCAGATTTTGGTTTCGGGCCGTTACTGCGACTTTCCCCGCTTCGTTCAAATTTTGCAGAGTGCACATTTACCGTGCCAACTCAATTCAAATCCCGTTTGCATTCTTTTTTTTCGAGTGGGATCCATTTTCAATTGGAATTACATTCTATATACATCATTTTTTTATATATACATTCAAAAGTACAACAAAGAAAGCTGCTCCTTTATATGTATAATATGATTTACAAATACAACGATGTCGAAATCTTAAGGTTAAATTCAAAAAAATTAACCAAATTATGTTCTACTAAAATGTATGGATCAGTAATATCTACATATTAAATAACATAGATGTGCGTGAATTCATATGAGTATGCATGTTTGATAGATCAATTTTGGTTCGAGTATGGATTACATGTATCATCATCTCGAATTCAAATATTTGAATCCCTTTTTGTTCACTCCTTTCACGCCCATCTCTCTCGCATGCATGCTCCTTCAGGTAGCTATCACTCTCTTTTCTCCAGCTCACCCGCACGCTCACTTCATGTTTCTCCTATCCTCGCAAACATGGTCTCTCGACGTCTCCCTTGAGAAGTGTCACACTCTCCCTATCATTATACATTACACGGTTTTCATTATCTCTCACGTCTCTACTGTTCTCTGGTATCACTCGGTACCTAAGCTTTCTTTTTCACCGCCACACACACAGTCTCCACTCGTCTTTCACTTTGTCTTTCTCTCTATGGGATTCTCTCACACACCCTATATGTCTCTACATATGACTCATACCACTAAAATTACTCTCTCTCTCTCTCTCCTGTAGACACAACATTTGTTGTGGTCTCCTTTTCGTCTCCATCCCAGACTGACATTATTCATTTGTTTACCGATCAGACAACCCCGACTACCGTCTCCTCTCTCTCTTCTCTCACAACACACACACACAACTCCTGCTTCCACTCCCCTTCCCGACTACCGTCTCTCTCTCACACACACACAAAACTCTCGCTTTCGCACCCCGACTCGTATTTCTCTCACAAACATTTATCGACTAGCTAGCCTCTAGATAGGTTTATACACCCACACACTCGTGCTTCCACCATCGCATACATGTCTCTCTCCCGCTCCTTGTATCTATGTAGCTTTTTCTTCCCTTCTTGAGACACGCCCTCTCGATCGTGCACACACACACTATCGCCTCATTTTAAGCTGATACCTATCGCACACACACTCCTTGTGTCTTTGTCACACATGCACTCCGTCCTCCTCCACTCTCCCTCTCTCTCACACACACATGGGCTTTTTGCAACAACTAGCAAGATGCCCATGCATTGCATGGAACATCAAGATGCATTTGTATGAGTAGTTTATCTTGTGGGGGAAAAGGATGAACGAGGGAAGGCCTTATTTGCAAATGTGGAGAGGGGTGTGGGTATCTTTTTGCAAAATTGCCATAGTTTCCTTCCTATCCGTCAGATATAGATCGGACGGCCTATATTGCAGGATGGCAGGCACACGATCATCACCGACAATGCTTTTTATAAGAGTAGGGATAAAAATAGAGTTGGTGATGATGGTGGGCCTGCCATCCTGCAATGTAGGTCGTCCGATTTATATCTGACTGGATAGGAAGGAAAATATGGCAATTTACCCGCACTCTTCACCACATTTGCAGATAAGGCCTTCCCTCGTTCATCCTTTTCTCCCATAAGATCTTGATGTTCCGTGCAACGCACGGGCATCTTGCTAGTAAGAGTAGAAATTAGACATATACCACTTCTCGAATCTTGAAACCAACAACATTCCTCCCTTATCTCATCAAAACCGCCAAAGGAATATATTTTGAGTGAAACATAACATATTTTTAGTGATATACGTATTTCAAAACTAGACTTTTTTCTATCAAATCGGTGAATATGTATTAATCTACTTTGATCGTGTGGCAACGCATTGGCACATTGCTAGTAGTTATTATAATTTTTTGGACACCAGACAAATGGTGGAGTACATATACAAAGAGAAGAGGTGCACGCACGCAGTCGGCCTCTCGATGTCTCACACACATGAGTGTTATGTAAAGGCAACATTAACAAATAAACCCTAAAACCCTAGGTGCACGATTGCTGCATTCGCGGGTACCGGGTACGTGGTGGAGCACCTTTGTAGGAATAGTCAGCTCGCGTGATAATTTGATCCATAGGAGTTGATGGTCGGGACCACAGGTGAACAACTTGGAGCGTGATGGCTCGCCAGTTGCCACAGATCGAGTAGCCACATTTAAAATATCGTTTTTAGCGGTTTTAAGAGTTCTGATTTTCAATGGCACGTTATAAGTAGTAAGTAGTTTTTAGAACGATTGGTATGGAGCGAAAATGGAATTCATAGTACTACGTACCTCCTTGGCGTATGGTTGTATGGGTTTATGTTGCGAGATGTTGAACCTGGTAGTTCTAGGGAAAATACTATGGTTTAGATTTAGATGCTGGTTTTCAGTAATGGCCCTGTTTGGATACTCTAACTGTTATTTTCTAACCCACTCTAACCCAATTAAGCACCTCTCCACCAGGATAGTTGGGTTAGATGGAACTTACCCACTCTAACCCTCCCTGTTTGGATACTTTTGGGTTATTTGAGCCCCCAACTAACCCAAACTAGCTCTAACCCCATGATCCAAACAGGGCCAATGAAAATCGGAAGGGGAAACCCTTCTTTGATTAAAAAAACTACTACCTCCATTCTGGTTTACTAGTCCCCATCGTACTTTGGGTCAAAGTTTGTCCACGAATTTTACTTGTAAAATGTGAATGGAAAACGAGATTTTGTTATACCCAAACAAAAAAGGACTGGAGGGAGTGATTGCTCTGACACGGACGCGACCTCTCATAGCGCAGGCATTGAACCGGCGCGCCGGCCAAGAGGGCCGCACTCGCTGCAGGCCCGGCTGAGCACGCCTCCTCGCCGCGTGCAACCAGCTTAAGACTGCCCCGCCTGCCTTCATTGAATCCGCGCGTGTGCCGGCAACACGTCCTTCCGCGAGCCGGCAGGCATTTTAGAACAAAAAAAATGACTAAAATATAATTAATTTACGCATGGTCTTGACTTGTTGTGCTCGCACTGGTAGCAGGAACTAGTAGAGGTTTTTCTTTATTTATAACTCTCCTCACATTTTTTTGGCTTTGAAGTGAATCATGGTTGTGGACATTATGTATGAATGTGCAGATATCTGTGAACATGAGTTTGATGTGGAAGTTGAACTTGGAATGTCGGGCTTGCGCGTGAACTATACCATGTCCAATGCTTCGTCTGTTATTGTTTGGAAAGTAATTGCTGTTATTACATGACCCAAAAAAACATTTTGTGCCACATCAGTAGATGCACAGACATCACAACAGGCATGCTGACTGGATAAACATTTGAACCTAGCTATTATGAAGGAAATTTTGTATTGACAACAGTTTTAGATAGCAGGAGACGCCTAGCCTGCTCTGCCTCTGCTAGCTTATTTCTGGCTTCTTCCATCTCTTCTTTGGCTTGGGTGAAGAGAGCATCTGATTGCTCTTTTCGCTTCTTCAGGAACTCAGCTACATTCTCAAGGGCTGCTGCACGCTTTCTTTCAGCCTTTACTAATGCCACGAGGACACGAACAGCTGACGACTCCACCTGGCTTGTGTGTAATCCAGCATCATCTGGGAATTTGCACCTTGTGTCTAATCCAGCATCATTAGGGAACTGGCACCTTGTGTGTAATCCAGCCTCATTTTGGAAACATGATCTCGAGGTTGACCATACTTCCCTCCTCGCAGGAACTGCATCCTGACATGAAGTTACTTCTTTTTTAGATCAATACTCAGAGCAACCTAGATCCATTTAGTAGAAGCCAGATAAACAGAACTCGGAGAAGTGAATTCAAAAGGAAAAGAAATATAAAAACAGACTACAAGGTGAGAACACCCACTTCCTACATCAAGCTAAAAATGAAAGCATTAGGACGATTAAGACTCTTCTTATTACACATCGAAGAACACCACGCTTAAGAGAAACAGAAACTACAACATATACACATCGAAGAACACGAGGCTAAACGAAAGTAATTGAAAGGGTGTTACTTACCAAAGCTCGTTTTACAGGTTCGGTGCAGCTCCTCTTTAACTTGCCACGCTCCTTGAAGATGTCCCGAATATCCCGTGTTTGGTCTTCATTGCTCCTCTGCATGTTCGCACTCGTGGTTTTAAAATCTCAACATGGCAAGAAAAATATACTACTAGTAATACTCGCGCATCTTGTGGGCAACATTAAAGCACTCGTCTGCCATGTTAGAGCATCTCCAACAGAATCGCAACGCACGGCGCTTTAAAAAAGCGTTTACAGTGCTGAGATCGAGAAGTAGATACTAGAGAGTAGAGGATAGTTCTCAGCATAGATAGATAAAAAAAGATAATTCAACTACTCGTCGTCCGACTCCTCCTCGGTGATGTCCTCCTCCGACGTCTGACTGTAGGCGTGAAGATACCGATCATCGTCGGATTCCCAGGGCGACGCTGCTGCTAGCCTTATGTTGAATTGAGCGTCCGCTTTTCGCCTACGCTTGTCCTCGCGATAGGCGGCTCGCTCCGCCCTCCTCTTATCCCTCTCCTCCCTCCTTTGCGCGTAGAACTCGTGCTCGTTGATGATGTCCAGTGGGAAGTGTTGGCGCCACAGCGCCATGGCTTCCTCGTCCATCTCGGCGATGCTGAGACGGTGCTCCCGCCTCCGGTTGTCGCAACAATCCTCATCGGTGCTAAGCCGCGGCAGAGCATGAGCTCCTGCGCCCGCTCCCGCGTCGGCACGTTGGGGAAGTTCAATGTTCTATGAGGCCACCAGAGGCGCCACGCCGCCACGTCGTACGCGTGGGCGGCCTTGTTGGCGGTGTCGAAATTGCCGAGGCCGAGGCGCATCCCGTGGAACCGGATCTCTGCAGAGAAGCCACCGGAGGGGCGCGCGCGGACGTCGCGGTATCCCCAAGTTTCCCAGCGACGCGGTGGCATGGTGGAGCGGCGGTAGCGAGGCGAAAAAGAGCGGGGAGAGAGGTGGCGAGGCACAGAGCGGGGAGAGAGTGGTGGCAAGGAACAGAGCGGTCGGAGGGCGTTGGATTTTAGAAAGCGCGCCGGACGCCGCGCGCCAAAACTAGCGCACACCCGGCCGCTTTTTCCTGCGTGCGCATGATCCTTTCCTGACGTCTCTGCTATCTCTACTCTCTTCTCTGTTGTTATATTTATTTTATATTTAATATTTAATATTTATCTCTACTTCCTTTACTGTCTACTTTTTTTCTCTATACTATTTTTTCTTGCAATATAGGCCGTCCGATTTATATCTCACAGATAGGAAGGAAACAAATGGGAATTTTGCAAAAAGATACCCATACCCCTCTCCAGATATGCAAATAAGGCCTTCCCTCGTTCATCCTTTTCTCCCACAAGATAAACTACTCATACAAATGCATCTTGATGCGTGCAACGCATGGACATCTTGCTAGTTCTAAAAACCTTTGCATCATTTGCCACACTACTGGTTGCAGATGAAAAACCTACCCAAGCACAACGCGATACAGGATCGACGCACAATTACAAGCTGATATTCTGTTGGACAATGGAGGCTATAACCAATTACTTTTACGGGAACAATAGCACCCAGGAAATTTGAAGGGTAGGTATGAACAAAATTGGAACTGCACATGTACTGCTAAGCGATTCAATACACACATTACCAATCAAGGAGGAGAACGATGGTCGCGGCAGCCTCTATGAGTCATGGTCAGCAACGGGAGTCAGTTCATTGTCCACGACGGTGGTACTTCTGCGCTTGGCGTCGGCTTCCGGGAAGCAGATCCGAGACCGTGGAAGACGATGCCGGGGAAGAGGCTCCATGTATGATGACGACGGTGGACCGGCTCCAGTGCGGCATAAGAGGTCGTCAATGAGGCAGATGCGCGGCGGTGGACGAGTGCGCCGATGTAAAGGGGAGGAACACGAAGGCTGCGGTGCCATGGAGAAGTCTATTTTGTGGTGGGGATAGAAAATGGGGAGTATTCAGGTGTACTACTCTGGGTGCCGGGGTGGGGTTGGCTGGGTAGGGTGAACATGAAGTTATGAAAACAGCCCCCTACCAAGCGTCATCCATAGGCCTGTTCTGAAGGCTATGATGGTAACTTCCCACTGCTCGAATCAGGGTCACGGGAGATTTTCCCGCCGACCTCAAAATTTTGTGACACTGGACTCCCCGTGTGGCATGTTGAGTGATTCGGCTAAGCAACTAGCGAGTAGTGGTAGTAAACTCTGCATATTAGGTTTGACCAAAGTCAAACTTCCTAAAGTTTGTCCAAGTTTATAGAAAAATATAAACATTTAAAATATAAACATTTACCATAACAAATATGTATGATGTGAAAGTACATTCAATAATGAATCTAATGGTATTTATTTGTTATTGTATATGTTAATATTTTTTGTTATAAGATTTCTGAGAGTTTACAAAACTTGACTTTGACCAATGCTAATACGCGGACTTAAATAAAAACGGAGGGAGTACACATTTGTTTTCTTAGTTTGTAGTGAACTAATCATTTGTTGAAATTGTGAAATAAATATATTAGGCTATTGACTTCGAATGTAATGGTCCATACAATTCAATAGTTACAATCATTGTCGAATCCCAAGATGTATACAAGGTCTATAGTACTTCACAACATGCTCAAACTCACATAATCCCAGTCAAATGAGAATCTAAATGCATTTCATAGTTATTACTTTGTAGGATGCAACAAAAAAACAACCATAACTCTACATCATCCATTATAGAAGCAACATTTTGACATATCCCAATGTGTGAATGAAACATGCAGAGAGAGCTTTTGAAGATGGAGCAGATAGGGCGGGAAAGATTGTATGTATGTGGACGAGAGAGTAGGAGACAAACCTAACGAGACAGAGACAGAGAGAGAGAGAGAGGAAGAAGTTAGGTCTGTGAGAAAGATGGAGACATGTAATATACGTGAGATGCGTGTGCATCCGGATTCTGTATACGTGGAAGGAGAAGAGACAACATGTTTGATGAGAGAGCTGGAAAAACATGGATGAGAGGGGAAGGATCTTGTGGGTTGAGGGATTGACAATTTTGTGCGGGGGAGAGAGGGATTGGTAATTTTGTGCAAGAGAGAGAGAGGGTGGGGGGAGGAGTCAGTCAGCCGTCGTCACATCACCCTGCTTCCAAATGACCCCGCATTCTCTAGCACGGTGTGGTCGCCGTCTTCGATCTACTTGATGCCCTCTTTGAAGATTGAGGTGTTGTGCATGTTGGTGTGCAAAGAAGCCCACGCGAGTGTGGTCACTGTATAACCTTGGATGGGGATGAATTGTGTGCTTGGGGCAGTGTGTGTGTGTGTTGTGCTGCGTGTGTCTCTTTGTGTGTGTGTGTTGTGTGTGTGTGTGTGTGTGTGTGTGTGTGTGAGTGTGTCAGATATTGAGAGAAAACAAACCTAAGGAGAGAAATGGGTATTCATGAAGAGATTGTGCGGGCCTTGAGGTGGGCAGGGGCCGGGTGAGGGTGTCAAAATGTGAGCGTTGATGCATGTGTTGCATGCGATCGTGCGAGGGACGGACGAATCGAGAGAGATGGTTGTTGTGTTATGGATGCTCCTCTCTCTCTCTCTCTCTCTCTCTCTCACACACACACACACACACAAGTAAACTATAATACCGTTCTCTCACGTATACACAACGTATCGGCATCTGTCTATGTCTCACTCATGCATGATCATTTGCACATTCACACCTCTCTATGTCTGTATCACACGCACACCATCTCCACATTGCCATTCCGCCACAACACACGTATGGACACATACACACGTTCTCTCTCAGTCACACACACAAAATAAGTATTAAAAAACTAGGGCGCACCTAAAACATCCAAATCCAAATAAACACGAACTGGAGCTAAATTCAAGTATATGGAAATATTGTAGCGTCAAGAACTTTCCCAGGAAAAAAAAGTTGAGTAATATTCGAGGATTGTTTTCACACACACAAAAAGGTTCGGTGCATGTCCTTCGAGCGCGACACGGTGACGCACCATTCGATCAACTGTGCGGCCGCGGTTCACGCGCTTGCACAGGATTCCGTATTGTGGCTGTGGTACTAACTTAAAAAAAAACTAATAAAAGCGTTGCCTAAGTCTAATGTTTACGTGTACTAGTACGGTTTTCTTTTAAGTTTGACCAACCTTATATAAAATGAAAGTAAGCTCCCACATGCGCACTCATCAATATGCCGCCGCCGTTGCGCATGTCGGCGCCCGCCTGCTCCGGCCAACAATTTCTCGCCCATCACCGCCATGTCGCCACCATCCCTGTGCCATGAAGCCGAAGGCTTGCCCGCTCACGTCGTCTGCAGTCCCTCCTCGCCATGTCGTCGTGTTGCCAAGCACGCGAGCAGCTGGTGGAGCCACGTCTATGCATGCAACGTACAAAGAGGAGGACGAGCGCGTGCTCCAGCACACCGGCGAGGAGGAACTAGCGTGTCATTGTCATCTCCGCCCGCGCGGAGGAGGCGCGCATGGTGGCTGTCACGGCGGAAGCTGGTCGCGCGCGTGTCGAGACTACAAACCGGGCGCGGACGCGGAATCTACCTTCGAGACCTTGAATGCCACGTGGGTCCTGCAATCTGAAGGAGCAATTTGGGTGAGTCGACTCATGTGAGACATTTGATGCAACATGGATGGCTAGAAGGGCTTCTTCCACCTCTTCTGCCGTCTTCTTCCTTCGCTCCGTCGAACTTCTTTCACAAATCGACTGACCCAAATTATACTACTAGTACGAACGTATTAAGTACAGTAGGAACACGAAGATACGAGTAGTAGTACCAAGTGCAAGAAGAACAGTAGTAAGACGTAGTACTAGTACTACTGTACGTACTAAAGAGTCCAAATAACGAGAAAGAACATAAACATAGTTCTGCTGGGGCCTCAGCACAACACACCCTTGAAAATAAACTAAGCAACTAGTCTGCTTGACACTGCAGTAGAACTAGCATGAGCGACGGCACTGCCACCTACTCGGAGTCCGAGTACACGTCCTCGACTTTATCCTCGTCCCTCTTCCTCTTCCTCTTCACTGACGCTTCTTTGCTTGAACCGGACACTGGGCTCTGCTTCTTCATCCAACCCTTGTAGATATTTAAACAAAGGTAGGCATCCATTGCTGCGTACAGGATGTGATCTTCATCTAATGTCCTCGACTCCCATGCATGATGAAACTCGTGATGAGGGTTCTTCAGTTTAGCGTACGAAGGATCAATCATGGGTGCTGCCAGGGTCAACATTGAAGGTTGAGAGGAGGACACCAGGCTTGCCTTCTGGAGATCGAAGGGCTGGCCTACAACGAGACCTATCCGACGCAGGACATCCCTGTCGTTCTTAAAGCCTATAGTAACGAATTTCACTCTTTTGTCCTTGAGGAAGTTCTTAAAATCCTGGCACTCAACGTCGGCATGGCATATGTGGTAGACCAAGCAAACGTTATGTACACAAACCTGGATCACGGCGGGCTTATTCGTCTCTTCGTCCTTTAGATCCCTCTCTCGTCCCAAGACCATGGTGTACTCAACATCTAGCCCACCTAGCCACTCATCCATTGAGATGTTGAACATGCGTAGGAAGCGAGCAAGCCATGCTTTCACCGTCGTGGATCCACGTGTGTAGATGATGATGAACTGATCGCCAGTGATGGCTCTAACCTGGTACTCAGCAGCGACCATGGAGATTTGGGAGGCCATGGATTTTGGAGGAGGGTTAGGAGAAGTTGAATTGTGTACCCCGCAAAAACTAGGAGCGAACTAATGTGAAAGGACGGGACGACTGGGAGCGAACTGTTGTGAGGTAGAAGACGGAGATGAGTAGGGCGTGCGAACGGCGTGGGGTTGCTGGCTTGCCCGATGGATAAACGGATGCAAGCCCCCAAAGAGTTCTCGAGAACTATGCCATGTCTACTAGACCCATATCGTAGGCCTGACGGTATAGCTTCTGCCTGTTCGCACGCCATGCCGGCACGTGGATGTAACTTCACTTAATTCCGTCAGCCGTCGCGCCTCCCACGACCTTTGCCTCCCTCGCGCGGTCGCGCCCTTTGAGACTTCGACCGGCTATAAATGAGCAATTTTTTTGCCTACTCCGCATGCATGATACTCCCTCTGGTCCTTTTTACTCCTGTCAACCGTTTGCAAAGTGTTTTACCAAATTTATACTTTTTTAACACCACCTTATATTAATTAACCAGACACACCAGTACACTCATTCGATACAATATTCACCACACAGGGTGGTATGTTATTTACAAGAATACCATCTAATCTATTGTCAAAGCTATACTTAGCGATTAAGTGTGCCACCTTATTGGTCGAACGACTAATCTTTGACAATTGAAGATTGTTGGTCAACTTCGAGATGCTCAACGCTTTCATCTTCAGGTCACGCATAGAAGACCTGTCATAGTCCCTTGATGCAAGAGACGCTACCACAAAAGTGCAATCAGTCTCTAAAATTACAGTATTATGAAGAGAAATACCAATGTAGAGACCGGCAATGCAAGCCCTAAGCTCCGCTTCCTCCATGCTTTGACAGGCATCAATGAAATCCGACGACCAAATTTATACTAAAAATATCAATATCTACGATACTGATTATAATGAGTATAAGAACTATGTTTTATAATGAGTGTAAAAATATTGATTTGACATTGTGAATGTTGATACTCCCTCCGTCTAGGTGAGTAAGTCATCTTAGGCTGTGCACCGTGACCAAGGAGGAGGGGAAAACAAGAGACATTAATGTTTATTTGCTAATTAATAGTATTGCATGCAATGAACTAACCACTGCATGTCATGTTTGATAGTCTCAGGTCATTAAAAGCATGCACACCCTCATCTCTTATTGGTTGATATGTCAAGAAACAAGAAACGAGGTAGAAGTTAAGGCACCGCGCCTACGTGTTTTGGGATTATTTGGTTTTCGTAAGATGACTTACACACCTAGACGGAGGGAGTACATTTTTCTAGAAGTCTGGTGAAACTAGAGGTACATTGACTTCAGACAAAACTTAAATGCACAATGCAGACTAGTTCCTCCGTCCAGGTGCGTGCCATGTCCTATCTTGTCATCACAACAAGGTTAGCTATTAGAGTACCACTACCTCCCTTCTAGTTTAAAGGGCTCGATTCAAAAATTTCACCTACTCTTAGCAAGATAGTAGAGGCGGTGGAATAGTTTTTGAAGTCTGCAAAAGTACTCAACTAATGCTGTCGTTCTTCACAAAAAAATGTGTTTACCAATGCATGCATGAACACTAGTTGCTCTAACCCCCTGCTACCTCTTGAGCACAGCGTTGGATTTCCCCGAAGAGGAGAGGATGATGCAGCAAAGTAGCGTAAGTATTTCCCTTAGTTTTTGAGAACCAAGGTATCAATCTAGTAGGAGACCACGCACAAGTCCCTCGTACCTACACAAAACGATAGTAAATCGCAACCAATGCTTAGGGGATGTCAATCCCTTCACGGTCACTTACGAGAGTGAGATCTGACAGAGATAATATTTTTGGTATTTTTGATAGATAGATGCAAAGTAAAAAGTAAAAGGCAAAGTAAAAACAAAGCAAGTAAATAAAGTGATAGAGATTGATATGATGAGAATAGACCCGGGGGCCATAGGTTTCACTAGTGGCTTCTCTCAAGAGCATAAGTATTCTACGGTGGGTGAACAAATTATTGTTGAGAAATTGACAGAATTGAGCATAGTTATGAGTATATCTAGGCAATAATCATGTATATAGGCATCACGTCCAAAACAAGTAGATCGAAACGATTCTACATCTACTACTATTACTCCACTCATCGACCGCTATCTAGCATGCATCTAGAGTATTAAGTTAAAAACAAGCAAGATGACATGATGTAGAGGGATAAATTCATGCAATATGATAAAAACCCCATCTTGTTATCCTCGATGGCAACAATACAATACGTGCCTTGCAACCCTTTCTGTCACTGGGTAAGGACACCGCAAGATTGAACCCAAGGCTAAGCACTTCTCCCATTGCAAGAACTACCAATCTAGTTGGCCAAACCAAAATGATAATTCAAAGAGACTTGCAAAGATAACTCAATCATACATAAAAGAATTCAGAGAAGAATCAAATATTTTCCATAGATAATATTGGATCATAAACCCACAATTCATCGGTCTCAACAAACACACCGCAAAAAGAAGATTACATCGAATAGATCTCCACGAGAGAGGGGGGAGAAAATTGTATTGAGATCCAAAAAGAGAGAAGAATCCATCTAGCTACTAGCTATGGACAAGAAGTAAACTACTCACACTTCATCGTATGGGCTATGGTGATGATGTAGAAGCCCTCCGTGGTGGATGCCCCCTCCGGCGGAGCTCTGGAAAAGGCCCCAAGATGGGATCTTGTGGATACAGAAGGTTGCGGCGGTGGAATTAGGTTTTTGGCTCCTGTTCTGATCGTACGGGGATACGTAGGTATATATAGGAGGAAGGAGTACGTCGGTGGAGCGTCAGGGGGCCCATGAGGTAGGGGGCGCACCCAGGGGGGCACGCCCTCCACCCTCTTGACCGCCTCTGGCACTTCTTGGAGAAGGATCCAAGTCTCCTGGATCACGTTCGGTTGCAAAATCACATTCCCGAAGGTTTCATTCCGTTTGGACTCCGTTTGATATTCCGTTTCTTCGAAACACTGAAATAGGCAAAAAACAACAATTCTGGGCTGGGCCTCCAGTTAATAGGTTAGTCCCAAAAATAATATAAAAGTGGAAAATAAAGCACAATATAGTACAGAACAGTAGATAAAGTAGCATGGAGCAATCAAAAATTATAGATACGTTGGAGACGTATCAGGCATCCCCAAGCTTAATTCCTGCTCGTCCTCGAGTAGGTAAATGATAAAAAAAGAATTTTTGATGTGGAGTGATACTTTGGCATAAATTCAATATAAATCTTCTTAATTGTGATAGGAATATTCAGATCCGAAAGATTCAAGACAAAAGTTCATATTGACACAAAAATATTAATACTTCAAGCATACTAATCAAAGCAATCATGTCTTCTCAAAATAACATGGCAAAAGAAAGTTCATCCCTACAAAATCATATGGTTAGGCTATGCTTCATTTTCATCACACAAAGATGTTCCCAACTTCTATACCACCGATGACAAGCCAAGCAATTGTTTCATACTCAAATAATCTCAAACTTTTCAACTTTCACGCAATACATGAGCGCGAGCCATGGATATAGCACTATGGGTGGAATAGAATATGATGATGGGGATTGTGTGGAGAAGACAAAAAAGTAGAAAGTCTCACATTGACGAGGCTAATCAACGGGCTATGGAGATGCTCATCAATTGATGTCAACATGAGGAGTAGGGATTGCCATGCAACGGATGCACTAGAGCTATGAATGCTCAACAAAAGAAAACTAGTGGGTGTGCATCCAACTCGCTTGCTCACGAAGACCTAGGGCATTTTGAGGAAGCCCATCATTGGAATATACAAGCCAAGTTCTATAATGAAAAATTCCCACTAGTATAAAAAGTCAACTTATGAGACTCACTATCATGAAGATCTTGGTGCTACTTTGAAGCACGATATATGAGACTCACTACATGAAGAACAAGGTGCTACTTTGAAGCACAAGTGTGGTAAAAGGATAGTAGCATTGTCCCTTCTCTCTTTTTCTCTCATTCTTTTTTTATTTGTTTGGGCCTTTCTCTTTTTTTACGACCTCTTTTTTTTATTTTTTTATTTTCGTCCGGAGTCTCATACCGACTTATGGGGGAATCATAGTCTCCATCATCCTTTCCTCACTTGGGACAATGCTCTAATAATGATGATCATCACACTTTTATTTTTCTTACAACTCAACAATTACAACTCGATACTTAGAACAAAGTATGACTCTATATGAATGCCTCCGGTGGTGTACCGGGATGGTGCAATGAATCAAGAGTGACACGTATGGAAAATAATGCATGGTGGCTTTGCCACAAATACGGTGTCAACTACATGATCATGCAATGGCAATATGACAAAAGTAATGTATGTCATGATGATGATGGTGGAAGTTGCATGGCAATATATCTCGGAATGGCTATGGAAATGCCATGATAGGTAGGTATGGTGGCTGTTTTGAGGAAGATATAAGGAGGTTTATGTGTGATAGAGAGAATCGTATCACGGGGTTTGGATGCACCGGCGAAGTTTGCACCAACTCTCAAGGTGAGAAAGGTCAATGCACGGTACCGAAGAGGCTAGCAAAGACGAAAAGGTGAGAGTGCGTATAATCCATGGACTCAACATTAGTCAAAAGAACTCATATACTTATTGCAAAAATTTAGAAGCCATCAAAAAAATTCAAGTACTACGCGCATGCTCCTAGGGGGATATATTGGTAGGAAAAGACCATCGCTCGTCCCCGACCGCCACTCATAAGGATGCACAAGCCAGGTACACTTCATGTTTCAAATTTGTTACACAACTTTACCCATACGTGCATGCTACGGGACTTGCAAACTTCAACACAAGTATTTCTCAAATTCACAATTATCAATTAGCATGACTTTGATATTATTACCTCCATATCTCAAAACAATTATCAAGCATCAAACTTATCTTAGTATTCAATTTACTCAAAAGAAAGTTTCACATGTCTTGAACACTAAGTATATTAACATTAAGCGAATTACCATGCTATTAAAGACTATCAAAATAATCTAAGTGAAGCATGAGAGATCAATAGTTTCTTTAAAACAAATCCACCACCGTGCTCTAAAAGATATAAGTGAAGCACTAGAGCAAAAAATTACCACGCTCAAAAGATATCAGTGAAGCACTATGAGCAAAACTATCAAACTCAAAAGATATAAGTGAAGCACATAGAGTATTCTAACAAATTCCAATTCATATATGGCTCTCTCAAAAGGTGTGTACAGCAAGGATGATTGTGGTAAACTAACAAGCAAAGACGCAAATAATACAAGACGCTCCAAGCAAAACACATATCATGTTGGTGAATAAAAATATAGCTCCAAGTAAATTACCGATGGAAGTGGACGAAAGAGGGGATGCCTTCCGGGGCATCCCCAAGCTTTGACTTTTTGGTGTCCTTGGATTATCTTTGGGGTGCCATGGGCATCCCCAAGCTTAGGCTCTTGCCACTCCTTGTTCCATAATCCATCAAAAGAATTCACCCAAAACTTGAAAACTTCACAATACAAAACTCAATAGAAATCTCGTGAGCTCCGTTAGAGAAAGAAAACAAAAGACTACTTCAAGGTACTGTAATGAACTCATTCTTTATTTCTATTGGTGTTAAACCTACTGTATTCCGACTTCTCTATGGATTAGAAACTATTTTACTAGCCATAGATTCATCAAAATAAGCAAACAACACACGTAAAACAGAATCTGTCAAAACCAGAACAGTCTGTAGCAATCTGTAACTAACGCAAAATTATGGAACTCTAAAAATTCTAACAAAATAGGAAGTCCTGGACAATTTGCTTATTGAACAGAAGCAAAAAGAATCAACGCAAAATCACGTTTCTGTGATTTAGCATAACTAAATTAGTGCGCGCAAAGTTTCTGTTTTTCAGCAGAATCAAATCAACTATCATCGTAGGTTATCCTATAGGTTCTACTTGGCACAAACACTAATTAAAACATAAAAACACATCTAAACAGAAGGTAGATGGATTAATTATTCCTAAACAGAAGCCAAAACAAAAAACACAAAATAAAATTGGGTTGCCTCCCAACAAGCGCTATCGTTTAACGCCCCTAGCTAGGCATAAAAGCGAGGATAGATCTAGGTATTGCCATAATAATAAGATAGATCTTGAAAGCTCATCTCGTATTCTCTACATTCGACGCAAGTTTCGTTTTAGGCAAGCAAAAGTAATCAAAAGGGCTAAATTTGGCGGGACAAAAATCCCCAAGATCAATCATGGGAGGAACGGGTTCCTCCCTTGGCCCTTCATAGTGCACAACTATTTCATCACTGAAAGCATTCTTTTGACAAAATCTTGTGAGCTTATACTCGAGAGAGTATCCTAGCTCATTATTTTTGAGGGTAAAATCATTATTAAGATCGTTGATGCAATCAACCAAGACATTGATAGGGACCTTTTTTCTAAGGTTTTCATTGAAAGCGACATAGTCCGAAGATTGAAAACGTCTAATTTCCTCTTGATCATAGAGGATTGCTTCTATGGGTGGACGACCGGCGTCCACCCTATAGTGCGCAAAGATTTCTTTGGCTTCTCTTATGATAAATCTAAATTCATGAGCCAAAAAGATAGTAACGGCGCGCTTAATAGAAGAGTGCTCAATATTAGAGAATTCTAAGAATATTCTCTGTATGCAAGGGTGCATATGCATAAATTGTCTTTCAAGTTCAACCACAAGCATCGCTATAGCATCCGCAAGACTACTAGTTCTATGAAGAATAGAACAACCCATGGAAGGTAAAGCACTGGCACAAGTAAAGAAATCTTGAATAACACCCTTACCAATGATATTACCACTATCGATTCGAAAATTTTTAGTATGCAAGATAGGGGGTTCATCGGCTGGAGCCTCGGGATTTTCTATGTTATCATTATCGTCCATATCAACAATAATCTCCCCAATTTCAGACATAGCGGCAATAGAAGCAAGGCGGAAGAAAGCGAACAAAAAGGGAAAGGAGGAGGAGATTGGGAAAGAGAGGGCAAATAAAACGGCAAGGGTGAAGTGGGGGAGAGGAAAATGAGAGGCAAATGGCAAATAATGTAATGCGAGAGATAGGGATTGCGATGGGTACTTGGTATTGTTGACTTGCTTGCGTGAGCCTCCCTGGCAACCGCGCCAAAAATTCTTCTTGCTATCTCTTGAGCACTGCGTTGGATTTCCCCGAAGAGGAGAGGATGATGCAACAAAGTAGCGTAAGTATTTCCCTCAGTTTTTGAGAACCAAGGTATCAATCCAGTAGGAGACCACGCACAAGTCCCTCATACCTACACAAAATGATATCAACTCGCAACCAACACTTAGGGGTTGTCAATCCTTTCACGTTCACTTACGAGAGTGAGATCTGATAGCGATAATATTTTTGTTATTTTTTATAGATAGATGCAAAGTAAAAAGTAAAAGGCAAAGTAAAAACAAAGAAAGTAAATAAAGTGATAGAGATTGATATGATGAGAATAGACCCAGGGGGCATAGGTTTCACTAGTGGCTTCTCTCAAGAGCATAAGTATTCTATGGTGGGTGAACAAATTACTGTTGAGCAATTGACAGAATTGAGCATAGTTATGAGTATATCTAGGCAATGATCATGTATATAGGCATCAAGTCCAAAACAAGTAGATCGAAACGATTCTGCATCTACTACTATTACTCCACTTGTCGACCGCTATCTAGCATGCATCTAGAGTATTAAGTTAAAAACAGAGTAACGCCTTAAGCAAGATGACATGATGTAGAGGGATAAATTCATGCAATATGATAAAAACCCCATATTGTTATCCTCGATGGCAACAATACCATATGTGCCTTGCAACCCTTTCTGTCACTGGGTAAGGACACCGCAAGATTGAACCCAAAGCTAAGCACTTCTCCCATTGCAAGAACTACCAATCTAGTTGGCCAAACCAAAAGGATAATTCGAAGAGACTTGCAAAGATAACTCAATCATACATAAAAGAATTCAGAGAAGAATCAAATATTTTCCATAGATAATACTAGATCATAAACCCACAATTCATCGGTCTCAACAAACACACCGCAAAAAGAAGATTACATCGAATAGATCTCCACGAGAGAGGGGGAGAACATTGTATTGAGATCCAAAAAGAGAGAAGAAGCCATCTAGCTACTAGCTATGGACCCGAAGGTCTGAAGTAAACTACTCACACTTCATCGGAGGGGCTATGGTGATGATGTAGAAGCCCTCCGTGGTGGATGGCCCCTCCAGCGGAGCTCCTGAATAGGCCCCAAGATGGGATCTCGTGGATACAGAAGGTTGTGGCGGTGGAATTAGGTTTTTGGCTCCTGTTCTGATCGTACGGGGATACGTAGGTATATATAGGAGGAAGGAGTATGTCGGTGGAGCGTCAGGGGGCCCACGAGGTAGGGGGCGCACCCAGGGGGCGCCCTCCACCCTCGTGACCGCCTCTGGCACTTCTTGGAGTAGGGTCCAAGTCTCCTGGATCACGTTCGGTTGGAAAATCACGTTTCCGAAGGTTTCATTCCGTTTGGACTCCGTTTGATATTCCGTTTCTTCGAAACACTGAAATAGGCAAAAAAATAGCAATTCTGGGTTGGGCCTCCGGTTAATAGGTTAGTCCCAAAAATAATATAAAAGTGAAAAATAAAGCCCAATATAGTCCAAAACAGTAGATAAAGTAGCATGGAGCAATCAAAAATTATAGATACATTGGAGACGTATCACCCCCCTCTCTTCTTTAATTCTTTGCCACATCAGCATGTTTGCTATTCCTGTGTGCATGATACCAGCTAAGATACCACCATTATGGCCAGCCTTAATCATTGCATGCAATAATTTAGTGCACCTTGAAATATGAACATGTGTGGGGCGTGTATGTTTTTAATGACTTGAGACTATACCTAGCCCGGCATGCAAGATGACTTATTATGCACCGTTCCCCATACCCGCAGGAAGCCAGTTCATCTCCAAATATTTTCCTCTCCATGTGTGGAAACAATATGTCTGCCAAACTCTCCTTCTCCCTCCGGCGGTCCCACCACTCCACCCCGTGTGAAAAAAATCTGCATGCATGACTCTCCTCCCCCCACGCTCGTCCAATCCATTGTGACCAGCAATATTTCCACCCCTTCGCTCCTCCATAATTTACTCCAACAAATATGCTCACCTAGCTTTTACTTAACTTCAGGTGCATTGGGTCACTGACATATGAGCCCAACAGGGGACTGGCCCACATGTTAGTGATGCAACTGGACCTGCAGTTAAGTCAGTGCAGCTCAGTCCATATCTTACGTAGGTGTGCCATTTCTCGCTATAAATACTACGCCTCCCATGACATCGCTATCTCCTCCCTCTCACGTCCATGTTCATTGCTATCTCCTCCCCCTCCCTCTCACATCGGCCACTAGCAATGGATGTCGCCATTGGAGGCTTTGCCTCCAGCAGAGCGCGCCAAAATAGAGGCGGAGAAGAAGGCCGAGGAAGAGAAGCGCACCACGGAACAAGCTGCCTGGGAGGCCTATGTCGCGTCCGGGAGAGTAGGCAATTGGCTCTTTGGCAGAAGGCTCGTGCGAGGGCCGTGAGGCTGGCAGAGGGCGCCCGTGCCGACGCCCTAAGTGCAGTCAAGCCCAAGCGCCTCATCTACGCTTGACGGTACGTGGACTAGGTGCACGCTTCCAGTGAGGAGGAGTACCTATTGGCGCCGGATCACCACACCGGTGAGATCGCGCTCGCCCGCCGGCAAGCCGCCAATCAGCACCTCGCGAGTTGCGAGGCTGAGGAAGAGGCGTTGTGTCAGCGCGCTAGGAAATGGCTGCGCACCAGGGCACTCGTGGCGTGTTGCAAGCACTCTTGCGAGCGTTGTGGCTTTTAGGAGGACAATAATTTTTGTTTCGTAAGGCGATCTCATTAGTTTTGGGATGCAAATGATAAATCCCGAACGTTCAGGAATTTTTAGCATCCTTAATTAAGTATGTAAAAGGGAAATTTTGGAAACCTTGTGTATTCATACGCATTTTGAAAGTACGTGCATATAGCACAAACTTTACTATATACTATCGGACTACACGTCTCTCTCGATATATGCTTGCAGACTGTGGTACTCCCTCCGTTCAGGTCAATAAGTCATCTTTGGTTGTGCACCGTGACCAAGAAGGAGGGAAGACTTGTACACCTAGACGGAGGGAGTACTACTATTACTTATGTACATGCAAATGCATGTTTTAACATTACGATGCGGTTTTTGTAAAAGTAGAAAAACAACACTAGTCAAGTTTGTGAAACGATTCAATGCAAAACAAATGCAAAAATGCTCGTTTGATTGTTTACTTTTAGTTTCCTTCTCCGTGGTTATTTCTCTGTCATACTTTGTACGGAGTATCTCACTGGTTGGAAAGGCATGCAAATTCCCAAACCACTTCCTACACCCTGTATCAAATTTATTGCCTAACAAGTTGTGCCGTGCAATTGGAATTCCAACTTGAGTACTACTACTAGCAGGAGTACCAGGGGCCAGTTCTTTTAGGCTTCTAGATTACTAATCCCATAACTACTACCTCCGTCCTGGTTTATTGGTCCCCATTGTAATCTGTGTCAAATTTTGATCATAAATTTAACTAATGAAATGTTAGTGCATGTCACATGCACTACTCCATCCGTCTAGGTGAGTAAGTCATCTTAGGCTGTGCACCGTGACCAAGGAGGAGGAGAAAATGAGAAACGTTATTGTTTATTTGCTAATTAATATTATTGCATGCAATGAACTAACCACTGCATGTCATGTTTGATATCTCAAGTCATTAAAAGCACGCACACTCTTTATCTCTTATTGGTTGATATGTCAAGAAACAAGAAATGAGGTAGAAGTTAATGCACCGCGCCTAAGTGTTTTGGGATTATTTGGTTTTAGTAAGATGACTTACATACCTAGACGGAGGGAGTAACATTTTATCAGTTAAATCTTTGGTCAAAATTTAGCACAAATTCAAATGGTGAGGAATAAACTAGGACGGAGTAGTAGTTTAGAAGCCCAAATAAATGAGTGAGGCGCCTTATTGTTACTCTCGACTGTGACTAGTCTTGTGGGAAAAGCTGGGGAAGCCGCCAAAAGAACTGGCCCTAGGAGTAGTAGCTAGGGATCGAGTGTGCGAGATGAACCAGAGAAAGTAAATGCAAAGAGATGAAATGCAAAAAAGACGGAGGGATGTGATGGTTGCTCGTCCGTTTATTTTACCAGGCCAATTATTACTAGGAGTGGTTGGGTTTTGTGATATGACGGATTTACTGCTGCGCCACGAGCGGGGTGAGAGGTGAGACTCCCGTGCAGCGTCTCCCTCTACACTTGTACTACATCGGTCGTGGTTTATTAGTCCCCCATTGAATTTGACTGAAGATTTAACTGACAAAATGTTAGTGCATGTCAACAAAAACTATATCGTTGGATTCGTATTTGAACATAGTTTTGAATGATATAATTTTAGGTGACATGCATCATCATTTATCGTACTATATATAATGTTAGTTCAATTTTTGGTCGTACTAATCTATAGTAGTAAGGTGCCCGTGCGTTGCACCGAAGAGTGAAATGCATTGATCGGGGAGTTGTTTATTTTGACAAAGGATGTGGGGGTCATCTCATGTGTAATGGGTATCGATAGGTTTCTTCGGATATTATTTCATCTCTAGAGCTCACAAACATCCGGGTGAAATAGATAAAAAGGTATCTTTTGCAAACAAAAGCGTTCAACTGTTCAACCTGCATCCAAAACTTGTGAAGAAATAACACTTATTGTGATTTGCAAGAAATGATCTTTAAGAATTAGTTTTTGAGTATCGATTGTTATACATGTTGGCTAGAGATGACATGGCACTTTCTTATAGTCAATAGTTGGCTATACTATTAAGTAATATTAACCATGCCCTTATACACCTAGACGGAGGGATTAAATCAGGATGACTTGCAAGGGGGCAGAGGAGATGTAAGAAATGGTTCATCGTAAGTCTTTCAATAGTACTGTAGTAAAAATTCATACATGGAAGATTCTAGACTAAACCATAAACGGATACACTTTTATTCATGCGCAATACTCCAATAGAGCAAGATCCTGCATGGAAGTCTCCACATGCTTAGACAGCGGATTACATTGAGCGAAGACTAATGATCAACATTTAACTTGATAATGCGTATGTCCAGGTGAACCTCCTTGGAGTCTCCGTGCACCGCATCGGCGGGTAAAGGATGCCATGGGTTTTCCAAGTCCACATTGGCGGGATAGTCCCTGCTCCCCAGAGTCCAAGTCCGTTCGATGAGGCTGGTGTCGCTGCCCACGTGACCCAAAGGGGTAGTAACACTGACCACGCACCCGTACATCGGCCTCGTGTCAGTGTCAGCGGCGTCGCCCCAGACGCACATTACAGAGATGGGGCGGCGGCCTGCGCGGGCCTCGCCGGTGCCCATGATCAAGAGGAAGACGTTGCTGCCCTCCTCCGAGACTAGCAGGCGGCGGTGATCCTCCAGCGACTCCGGCATGGTGAACGGGTAGCACGTCTCGTACTTTATGTTCTACGCCAAGGGCCAGCAGTGACCGCTGCATGCATCCGTGAGGTGATGCACCATGTCCCCCGGCGAGCCACAAAATGGCATCAGGCACTCATAGCAGTGGACGATGGGCTCCTTGGAGGCATCGACCAGGCCATCCATGAAACGGGAGTGGCTTTAGGGGACGTTGCGCCAGTTGAATATATGAGCAAGTTACTACGAGATTTAATCCGAACAAGCACAAAATAAATCATGATGGCTATAACAGAGATGAAACTAATCATGTGGACTAGCATAGTAGTAGGATACAGAGTAGAAACATGAATTCTACCACGATTTCGAACAGGAAGGACAGAAACACATACGGTGCAACGGGAGCAGCATCATTGGCGTTGAGGTTGTCTCCCATGTCGTTGAGGAAGAGGTTGCCGAGGTCGGGGAAGAAGTCATCATCGGTGAAGTCGTGGCTGCCAGCAGTCGCGAGAGTGCGCTCCCCAAATTTCAACAGTGCCCGCCGAATGTAGCACAGGAGGGAGTGGCTGTAGGGGACGTTGCGACCGCCGAATGGAGCGCAGGAGTAGTACACGAAGGAGTAGATGGTGTCCTTACTAGTACTCCCTAGTCTCTATCTATCTATATCTACTCTTATATAAAATCGAGTTGGTGATGATGGTATGTCTGCCATCTTGTAATATAGACCGTCCGATCTATATCTGACGGATAGAAAGCCAACTATGATAATTTTACAAAAGATACCCGCACCTCTCTCCACATTTACAGACAAGGCCTTGCCTCGTTCATCCTTATCTCACACAACCTCATGCTCCTCCCTATGTCTCTATCTCTACTACTTTTCTTTGTTTTTTATAACATATCGAATAGTGCTGCGCCGTCCGCTGCACGCCCGGCTGAACACGCCTCCTCGCCTCCATCATCACCAACTAAGTCTTTTATAGGAGTAGGAGTAGATAAAAAACCGAGTTGGTGATGATGGTGTGCCGTGCAATGCACGGGTATCTTGCTATTTTTTTGCATATAAGTCCAAACACCATGTAGACATGGTCTTTGAGCACGGTTCGTAGTCGTTCCACACTCGGGCATTAAAGTTTGTAACTATTTTAGATTAGAATATACTACTCCTCCAGTGCTAGTAGTAGAGCAAAGTCCTACTCTACTACTCTACTCAAGCAAGTTAGGGCATAGTACTATAGTAGGTACTGTAGGGAGTACCAGTACTGTGATCACTCAAGCAAGTTGTCTAGCATCGACATGACCCTACACTGTTGGTATGTGTCTCGTAAGTTAAGTGGCATGATGTAGTCATCATTACATGTCCACTTCCCGCAGCACATATTCACTTCTCCATCTTTTTCCGCACATAATCTCATCCAATCTTCCATCCCCGCTAAGGCGCCTCCCCCCTCATCCGAAACCCAAGCACTAACAATGGCAGAACCGAGCAGCGTCCACCGAAAGAGTGGCTGGAATTCGCTCCCCACAGAGGTAATCAAGCTCATTGTCTCGCGTGTGGACAATCTCAATACCATGCCGCTCGCCGCGTGCTCGTCGGGGCTGTACCGTTTACTCAAAGCCCCCAGGCCGGAGCATTTTAAGCCAGCTCCTTGCTTGCTGATGTCGCCTGATCTTCAGAAACGGCGTGTCACGCAGCATAACGATCGTAGGGTGGCGAGCATCAACCCCCTTGACTGCGATCCGGTCCCCGTCAGCCTCAACTACATTAACAATATGTATTGGGTCGGCATGAACACGTCTTGGATGGTGCTCGTCGACGGTCGCGGCAGCTGGATGCTCGTGGAGGTCTACACCCGGCGATTGATCCCCCTTCCTTCAATTAACACTGCACTGCTTTGGCACCGTAGCCCAGAATACTCAGAATCTTACAGTAGCCAACATGATACCAAGTTTGATTTGCTCAAGGTTGTAATCTGCCAAGTGCCCACAAGATTTGTGAATTATAAAGACTTCAGGCTAATTGCGTTCTTCAACCGCGGTCTCACCTATCTGACAGGTCACTGCGGTAAGTGGATAAATCTGCACGTCCATCGCAGGATCATACATCCTCCATGGTTCTCTGATGCCATTGAACACAAGGGCTTTATTTACGTTGTCGACTCCTTCTATGGCTGGACGTATTGCTGGCCTACTCCAGTCATCGCTACAAACGGCTGTTACAGCAGTATGTTACTTTCCTATGATATCATGATGGCTTGCTTATATTACTATCAACATTTACTGAAAAAATATTCATGCTCATAACATGCTGTTCTTAAGATTGACTAAATCAAGAGCCCTTTTTTATTTGACTCCAACTTGATATGATGTTGTAGGCTACCTGGTGTCCCTACCCTTCCTAATCCCAGAACCTTTCAAAGAAAAGCGGCATGGCAGTTGCAGGTGGTTCTTGGCTCGATCAGACAACGACGAAAGATTGATGACCGTTCGCACGTACCGGACGTGTTGTTTCGCGGAATACAATCACAGTCACTTCAAGGTCTTTGAGAAGGATCGCAGCTTCTCAGGGCCTTCAGGAATTTTTTATTGGAGGCTGGTAAGTAGCCTTGGTACACGCTCTCTGTTTGTCGGACTGAATTATCTGATTAACCAGGAGATAACCAACGGCAAGGATCATGATGGCAGCGCGGTTTTGTTCATCAGGCAAAACTGTGTGTACACAGTGTACCATGCATCTCTGCATGCACCGTACCCTGATATGTGCCGCCACGCTCTGCGGCCCAAAGTAGGAGAGAGGGTCGCAAGTATCAGACTTCGATCTGCTAGCTGGAGTTTCCGCCATCAGGCACCCATCTGGTTCCAGCCGTTAGCCAATCTCCACAGCTTAATAAGTAGTAACGTCTAACTGAGCCAGTTAGTTAGATGCGTACACTTGTGTAGTAGGATCTTTATTTAGTTTGATGCATACACTTGTTCTTTTTTGGTAGCCCTTTTGTAATGATGGCTGATGTTTGGTTTGGAAGAGAGAGCTGCGTCTTCACTCTTCTGGCCTGCTTACTGCTTCTGTTGCACCCCCAGCCCTGGTTGCTGCTGCTGCTATTTTCAATGTACAATCAGTAGTATATTTTGTCTGTTGGTTGAATAAATGTGTTGTTAGAACAACAAACACAATGTTCTGGAAGCCGTTGCACGGTTCGATCCTTTAGTGCCCCGTACCGTACGTAACACATTTTCCACTTGTTGATAACACGCAGCCCACTGATGAAGGCCCAATAGAGAAGCCCATAATTAACTGGAAGGGAGGCTCTCACATGAATCCGGCCCAGTTACATGCTCATGGTCCCCTAAACATAAATAAGTAAATAAATAAATAAAGCTAAATGCTCATGCACCAGTTCTTTGGGGAAATAGGTAGCCCAGTATTTCTTTTTGAAGAATACCCAAGCTAGGCCTATTTGTTTTCTCCGAATTACTGGGCTGCAAATCTTTCAAGACGAGCAGGGATCCATTCTATCCTGGCCAAAGAGTATTGTCAATGTCTGTTAACAGTAATATAAAAAGGGGTTGAAAATTCCAAAAAAATTATAGCAAATGGGATATTAGTTTCTTTTTTTGTTTTTGTTCTTCACTGATATCTTATACATATTTCATTGGATTTAACATGACATAGTACTAATTTATTTTTAAATTTGTTTTAGTATGGCTATTAATTTTTGGATTAAGAACATTTCGTTTCCCAACAAAAATTTACGAATTTTCAAAATTTCCCACATATTTAGTTAATTTTTTGACCCTGGTACTGACCAGAAAATGGGCAGTAATTCTAAAAATGGAAAACGGACTGCAATAAATTCCATATGAATTAGAAAATGAGTAAAAATTATAAAAATAATAGAAAATGGGTTGTACACGTTAGTGAACACACGATTCTAACAGTAGTGACTGTTGGATGTCCATCCAATGGCCGACGTGCTTCTTCAATCTCTGATCTTCCTGCTCCAGCCGCCTAAGCTAGCACCAGTGGGACTGCCTCCTCCCTCCTCTTGTGGCCCACTGTGATGCCGCGCAGGCTTCCCCGGCCCACCCTACTCCCTCCGCTGGCCTGGCCGCCCGCAATCAACTGCCTCTTTATTACGCGACAAAAAATGGTTCCTCCCACTCACATCTGTGGTGCATTGGTTGGGAGGCTGACATGTGGGCCTACTAAGTTGATGCGTATGCAGTGCTTGTCAACTTAGTCAACAAATGATTCTAGCAGCAGTAACCGTTGGATTTGAATCTAACGGTCATGCTGCTTCTTCAATCGCTGCTCTTCTTGTACTAGCTGCCCAAACCAGCGCCGGCGAGACTGCCTGCTCCTGCCTCCAGTGCCGGCTGTGCTGCCGTTGATGCCTCAACGCCCCCTACTACTCCCACCGCTAGCCAAGCCCTGCGGCGACGGCAGCCTCACACCGCAGCCAAACCAGTGAACCCTCGTACTCCTCTCCGCGTGGGCATCCACTGCCGCGTCTTCCCCAGCTCTGCGTCGTCCCCTTCCTAGGCCTCGCCGTCGTCCATCGCCTTGGTGCTCTCGGTGCGGCGCGGTCAATGTGGTCAACGACATTCCATCGAAAGAGTACTGTACATGGAGAGGCTGACAGCTGGGTCCACGGCCACAGCCCAGTTTTTTTGTGATTTGCCAAGTAAGTCGCTTTGTCAGGCCTGTTGGGCTACAAATCTTTCAAGACGAGGAGAGCTTTCATTTGGCTGGCCAAGAAAATGGCCCATCAGTAATGAGAAATGGGTTGTACATTTTTAAAACACATCAAACCGCAATTAGTTTCAAATATCTTTTTTTCATTTCGAGATTACATTAATTTTTATGCATGGAGAATTTGATGGATTTTAGATTGATATACATTTATTTTTAAAATCAGTTTGAATGTGAGTCAAAATTTCGGGATTAAAAACAGCTCGGACCGCACTGAAATATGCAAAATTTCGTATAATTTTTTAACCGTGGCCACAATATGGGCTGTAATGCTAACAAAAAGAATATGGGCTCCAAAAAAACCATAAGAATTAGCAAATGGGCTGTAAATTATTAGAAATAATGGAAGATGGTTTGTATGCTATTTTCCACAGATTTGAGGCTTTCCTAAAAAAAGGTTGACGCACAAGCAGTGATTGTTGGATGGGCATCCAACGGCTGTCGTGCTTCTTCAATCTCTGCTCTCCCTGCTCGGGCCGCTCAAACAAGCACCGGCGGGACTGCCTGCTCCCTCCTCCCCGCGGTCGGCTCTGCTGCCGCGCAGGCCTCACCGCCCCACCGTACTCCCATCGCTGGCCTATCCATCCCTCTACTCACCCACACCTGCTGTTATTCTCCAGCGACGGCAGACGAACCAGTAAACCCTCATACAGTCGTACTCCCCTCCGCATGGGAAACAACTGCCGAGTCTTCCCTGCCTTCGTGTCGTTCCCTTCCTAGGCCTTGCCGTCGTCCACCGCCCTAGTACTCTCGACGTGGCCTGGTCAACGTGGTCAACGACCGACATGCATCTGAAGTGGACTGTACGTGGAGAGGCTGACAGCTGGGTCCATGGCCGCACGCAAGGAAATGCCTCCTTATTACGCGCAAAATAATGATTCCTCCACCTGTCATCAGGGACCCACCGAAAGGGCCTCTGTATTTCACGAAAAAAATATTGCCGGCGCTGACAGCTCGGACCCACCAGCTATATCTTCGCACACAAGGAAGTGCCTCCCTATTATGCACAAAAAAATGAATACTCCCCCTGTTAGCTAGGACCCAGTATAGTGGCAGGCTGACTTGTGGGCCTACTAAGTTGACGGAGATGGAGGGCTTTGTCAACTTAGTCAATATGCACGATTCTAGCTCCAGTGACCGTACGATGTCCATCCAATGGCCGTAGTGCTTCTTCGACCTCTAGTCTTCTTGCTCCAGCCGCCCAAACCAACGCCGGTCGTGCCTCGTGCTCTTGCCTCCTGTGGCCGGCTGCGATGCAGCAGAGGCGTCACCGCCGCCTACTACTCCCACCGCTGGCAAGGCCATCCCTCTACTCACCCACACACCCTGTTATTCTGCGGCAATGGCAGCCTCACACCGCAGCAAACCAGTGAACCCTCGTACTCCTCTACGCGTGGGCATCCACTGTCGCGTCTTCCCCGGCTCCGTGTCGTCCCCTTCCTAGGCCTCACCGTCGTCCACCGCCCTGGTGCTCTCTGCGCGGCGTGGTCAATGTGGTCAAGGAACGGCTTCCATCGGACGTGGACTGTACGTGGAGAGGCTGACAGCTGGGTCCACGTCCACAGCAATGAAGTGCCTCCTTATTACGTGCAAAATAATTATTCCTCCACCTAACAGCGGGGACCCACTGGACGAGCCACCGTATTTCGCAAAAAAAAACGTTTTCCCCGACTGCTGGGACCTACCAGCTACATCTTCGCACGCAAGGAAGTGCGTCCGAAAAAAACGATTTGCCCCCCTGACTGCTGGGACCCACCAGCTACATCTTAGCATGCAAGGAAGTGCCTGACAGTCGGGACCCACCTGGTCGAAGCATACGTAGCGTTGTCATTCTGGTCGCGAACGTGTACGTACATATATACTGGTCGATGTAGAGGCGTGCACTTATCGTAGTAGATGCGCGTACGTGTCATAGTAGAGGCGCGCACGTAGCATGTACACGTACGGCCAGGGTGCAAGAAAGAAAATACGGCCACATATGTGTACATACGGGCGGGGTCTTGAACGCCTACTCGCGCATATGTACGGCCAGGGCTCGTGTACATGGCTGGGTCAGAACGGAGAAACAACATCGTCGTCGTGTTCATGGGGAGCCAACCGGCTAGGTCGGAACGGAATGCATCGTCGTGTTCATCGGGAGGGCTTGGACGGAACAGGCGATGGAAACGAGGCCTGGCGTACCGCAGAACGGAGGAA
The DNA here is from genome assembly GCF_018294505.1 of Triticum aestivum. Lineage (NCBI taxonomy): Eukaryota > Viridiplantae > Streptophyta > Magnoliopsida > Poales > Poaceae > Triticum > Triticum aestivum. The sequence continues at coordinate 177,850,982 of NC_057804.1, forward strand.
ACGGCCTTGTGTTCGACCGGCCACGTTCGAAACGGGGGTCCTGTTGATTGGGAGGGGTCTGGCGTACCGCAGAACGAAGGAAACGGACCTCCTACAGTCGAAACAGGCTTCCTGTTGATCGGGAGGGGTGTGGCGTACCTAAAACCGACGAAACAGACCTCCTATGGTCGAAATGGGGGTCCTGTTGATCGGGAGGGGTGTGGCATACCGCAAAACGGATGAAACGGACCTCCTACGGTCGAAACGGGGGTCCTGTTGATCGGGAGGGGTGTGGCGTACCGCAAAACGGATGAAACGGACTTGTGTTGGAGCGCTACGGTCGAAACAGGGGTCCTGTTCATCGGGAGGGGTGTGGCGTACCGCAAAACAGGACTCCACGGGATACTGTTCATTTCCACCGTCGACCTCCTCCAGCCTCCATGGACTCCTGTTCATCCAGCCTCCACCGCGCGCTACTCCACCGGCTATTGTTCAACCACCCCTCCATGGGCACCCCTCCACCGTCTATTGTTCATCCAGCCCTCCACACCACGGGGTCCTGTTCATCTAGAGGCAGCGCCACCACTCACTATTCATCCAACCCCCCCCCCCCCCCCCGCGCGCAACACTCACTGTTCATCCAATCGATCGGCTTCAGTTAGCAACAGTAGCAAAGGAATCACTCGATCGGGTTCAGTTAACAGCCATCGATCGATCGCTCGGGTTCAGTAACGCGTAGCCCTCAGTGCAATCGCTCGGGTTCAGTTAGAGCCCAACGCCTCGCTCGAGTTCAGTTCGAGCCAACGCCTCGCACACATGCGCGTACATGTACGAGAGAAACGCGCATCGCTCGGCCGCCGACCTCCCACCGTAACCGGGAACTCCCCGAAATTTTCCTCGCCCTCGCTTCTACCACGGGTTTTTCCGTCATGGATGGCCCAAAGAATGTCATGCGGCTGCAACTCCAGCCCGCCCAGGACGAAAAGCCCATTTTCTGTCATGATTTTTCGTCATAGAAGTAGGAGCCCACCACATCTATGATGATACCGGGTTTTGTCACAATTGTCGTCATAGAAGTGTCATATGTATGACAGAAAAAAAATTCGCTCGGCCCAAAATGTCACGGATGTGTCTTTTTTTTGTAGTGATATATATAACATGGTAACTAGCAAGAAACTATACATACTAAAAGCTATTTGACCGCGCACAGGATCTGCGCATGGCTCTGTACATAGGGTTACATGCCTTGCCGGCAAGGCTAGTACAAAAGGGGGTTTCCGGAGCTCCCAGCAACCGCACCCTATGGGTAAAACTTACGAAGATGTTCGATATTCCAGGAGTTGCTCACCAGATGCCATCTTCGATCTCCAAGCGGACTGCCACGGGCCTGGTGACTCGTATTACCCGATAGGGGCCTTCCCACTTTGGCGTCAACTTGTTTGAATTCTTGGCGGACTGAACACGCCGAAGAACAAGGTCTCCTTCCTCAAGGATTCTGGCGTGAACCTTGCGGCTATGATAGCGGTGCAAGGCTTGCTGGTAGCGAGCAGTTCACACAGTAGCTCGAAGACGATCTTCCTCAAGGAGTGTTGCATCATCTTGGCGCAACTTCTTTTGCTCAAGCTCATCATAAGCGAGCACTCGAGGTGACCCGTATATGAGTTCCATGGGGAGAATTGCTTCTGCCCCGTATACCAGGGCAAAGGGTGTCTGGCCAGTAGCTCGATTTGGTGTCGTTCTGATTGACCAAAGAACTATTGGCAATTCATCAATCTAGCGTCTTCCACATTTGCGCAGCCTGTCGAAAGTTCTCGTTTTGAGGCCTGGCAATACTTCAGCATTTGCCCTTTCCGCTTGGCCATTGCTTCTTGGATGGGCAAAAGAAGCAAAGCAAATTTTGTTGCCAAGGTATTGGATATACTGCATGAAGGTGCGGCTCATGAACTATATGCCGTTGTCGGTGATGACTCTGTTTGGCACACCAAAACGGCAAACGAGTCCCTTGAAGAACTTGATGGCCGACTGCACTATCACCTTTCTCACTGGCTCCACTTCCGGCCACTTTGTGAACTTGTCAATCGCAATGTACAAGTACTCAAAGCCCCCGATAGCATGGGGAAAGGGGCCCAGTATGTCGAGCCCCCAGACCGAAAATGGCCAGGAAAGAGGAATTGTTTGAAGAGCCTGGGCTGGTTGATGGAGCTTCTTTGAATGAAACTGGCACACTTAGCACTTGGTTACTAGTGTCATTGCATCCTGGAGGGCAGTGGGCCGGAAGAAACCTTGCCGGAACGCTTTGCCGGCAAGGGCTCTTGACCCTATGTAGGATCCACATATGCCTCCGTGGATCTCTGCCAGCAGCTCCAGTCTGTCCTCCTGAGGAATACACTTCATTTTCACGTCGTTCGGTCTCCTTCTATATAGGACATCATCCACAAACTGGTACATTCTAGACCGACGGGCTACTTTTTCTGCTTCTTCTTGCTCCTCAGGGAGATCCCCTGTTTGGAGGAAACTGACTGTATGTTGTGCCCATGCTGGAGCCTGAGGCTCGATGGTAAGGACTAAAGGCATGTCTCCTACCGTGGGGGTAACTGACTCTACGGGAAGGGTTTGGGACCCTGCCGAAGGCTGCTGCTCCCCTGGCAAACTTGGGGTACCCGACAACTTCCTTGCCGGCGGCTCCTGGGAGCACTGCGGGAAATTACTTGCTAGGGCCCGTCTTCCTTCACTTGTTCTTCTCTGTTGATGGTTCGACGGATGGCTGAGTTAATTGAAGCACAAAGGTACCTGGTTCCACAGGTAGCTTGAGGGCAGCATGCTTTGACAAGTCGTCAGCAATGCTGTTCTCTGCTCAAGGAACATGCTCTGCTTGCAGACCGTCAAAGCTCTCTTCCAACTTCCTCACTTCATCCACATAGGCCTTCATCAGCGGGCTCTGATAATCCTTGTTCACTTGGATAATAACACTTTGGATGGCAGCCCTACACTCTTCTTGCTTCTCCAGAACTATAGGAAAGTCGAGGAGTAGCTGCGCTCGCACCAATGCTTCTGCTCGTGTGGGTGGCAGTGACAGGCGTGAGGAATGGGAGGAACTTGGACTTCTAACTATGTTAGAAGGATTCCCATCACGATTCCGCGGCCGCGCACCTTTTTCGCCAGCAGCATGGCGTGCAGGTCGGCCTTGCGCGTCATTAGAGTGATGATGAGGGCTATTGCCACGGCGACACCCAGGGTCCTCACCGTCGCGTAGCAGTTCATCGCACACGAGCTGGGAAGACCGTGGCGCATGCGCTGGCGGGGGCATCCTTCTGCCTTTGGAGGTCCCCGCACCACCCGTAGGTAGCATGGCTCCGTCCTTGGGCACGGCGGCGTGCGGAGTGCCGTCACCGCTGCGGACTGCCGTCACCGCTGCGGATGACACCGCTCGCCTGGCTTCTCGTATCTGGATGGCGTGGACGATCTTGATCTCCTCCACCACTGGCACCCGCCACATCGCCCGTTCGTGTGAGCACAGGCGGAGCGGCTCCGGCAGGCCAATCGCTGCGATCATCTTCTTCTTCCGAGCCATCGCGGTGAAGAAATTTTCGCGCTAACTAATAGACCAGATTCTCACAACTACCTCCACCTACCTGGCGCCCCAAAGATGTCGGGGAAACGAACACCTATGGGAACACAAGGATCCCTTCTACGTTCGGCGGGGGATTAGCTGCACGAAGAGCAGGTCTAGCAGTTAGCAGAAAGGGGATTTTACCCAGGTTCGGGCCGCAAAGATGCGTAATGCCCTAGTCCTGCTTGTCTGGATATATGTGTTCTTGAGCTTTTGAACTAGCTGCGGTGCGTGCACATCCAAAAGTCCGAATCCTCTCTCTGTATTCCTTGGGCCTCCTTTTATACGTAAAGGGGTTGCCACAGTGGCACACAGGAGGTGGCAAGCTACAGTATCTGAGCTTATGCTCGGCACCGTAGGACAAACACATTTAATGCATTGCCTGCATGCCTTCTTACTTTATCGGGGACGGCAACAAGAGCTATCTCGCCCATCGCATCCCCTCCTCGCCTTGACACGCGTCCAAGCTGACAAGGCATGCAGTGCTATGTTGGCTAACTAGCTGCTGTGTTGGCACAATGGTAGAGCCTCCACGAAGATCTGCATGCTGCCACACAGGCGCCTGCTTAGTTGGCGCACTTGTCGTTGCATTGGAGTGGTGGTGAGGTGGCAAATCCTTGCCGGGCGCGGGCCTGGCCGCGGCCTAGCGATCGTCCCCGGCAAGGCTTGCCGGGGGTCTTCGTCTTCTGGTCCAACATGGACCTGCAGGCTATCAATATCTATGAAGATTTACATGCTACCACGCATGTGTTTCCAGATCTTGGTCTTAACATTGTCGATGGTGTCAGAACTCTCAACCTCAAGGGTGGTGGGCTTGCTGGTGTTGTGCAGGTTACCCCGACAAGGGTGTTGTCGGGGCAGGTCCAGCTCACCCTCTGCTCCTTGTTCTTCGAGTATCTGTCTTGGTAGTCTTCGTGTTTTATCTTCTGCTGTCCTGTCAGGCCCGACCACAGGTGTGGCTACAACTGCCGGTGAACAAGTAACTAGTAGAGAAGAGCCCGTACATTTGTACACTGACACTTTATGATTGTTTTGAGATATGAAGATGGTGATATTAGAGTCATGCTAGTATAGTAGTTGTGAATTTGAGAGATACTTGTGTTAAAGTTTGTGATTCTCTTAGCATGCACGTATGGTGAACCGTTATGTGATGAAGTTGGAGCATGATTTATTTATTGATTGTCTTCCTTATGAGTGGTGGTCGGGGAGGAGTGATGGTCTTTTCCTACCAATCTATCCCCCTAGGAGCATGCGCGTAGTACTTTGTTTCGATAACTAATAGATTTTTGCAATAAACATGTGAGTTCTTTATGACTAATGTTGTGTCCATGGATTATACACACTCTCACCCTTCCACCATTGCTAGCCTCTCTAGTACGGCGCAACTTTCGCCGGTACCATACACCCACCATATACCTTCCTCAAAACAGCCACCATACCTACCTATTATGGCATTTCCATAGCCATTCCGAGATATATTGCCATGCAACTTTCCACCATTCCGTTTATGATGACACGCTCCATCATTGTCATATTGCTTTGCATGGTCATGTAGTTGACATCGTATTTGTGTCAAAGCCACCGTTCATAATTTTTCATACATGTCACTCTTGAATCATTGCACATCCCGGTACACCGCTGGAGGCATTCACATAGAGTCATATTTTGTTCTAAGTAGCGAGTTGGAATTCTTGAGTTGTAAGTAAATAAAAGTGTGATGATCATTATTATTAGAGCATTGTCCCAGTGAGGAAAGGATGATGGAGATTATGATTCCCCCACAAGTCGGGATGAGACAACGAACGAAAAAAAAGAAAAAAAAAGAGGCCATAAAAAACGAGAAAAGGCCAAAACTAAAAAATGAGAGAAAAAGAGAGAAGGGGCAACGCTACTATCCTTTTTTCACACTTGTGCTTCAAAGTAGCACCATGATCTTCATGATAGAGAGTCTCCTATGTTGTCACTTTCATATACTAGTGGGAATTTTTCATTATAGAACTTGGCTTGTATATTCCAATGATAGGCTTCCTTGAAAGTGCCCTAGGTCTTCGTGAGCAAGCAAGTTGGATGCACACCCACTTAGTTTGTTTTTGAGCTTTCATACACTTGTAGCTCTAGTGCATCCGTTGCATGGCAATCCCTACTCACTCACATTGATATCTATCAATGGGCATCTCCATAGCCCATTGATACACCTAGTTTATGTGAGACTATCTTCTCCTTTTTGTCTTCTCCACAACCACCATTCTATTCCACCTATAGTGCTATGTCCATGGCTCACGCTCATGTATTGCATGAAGATTAAAAAAGTTTGAGAACATCAAAAGTATGAAACAATTGCTTGGCTTGTCATCGGGTTTGTGCATGATTAAATACTTTGTGTGATGAAGATAGAGCATAACCAGACTATATGATTTTGTAGGGATAGCTTTCTTTGGCCATGTTATTCTGAGAAGACATGATTGCTTTGTTAGTATGCTTGAAGTATTCTTGTTTTTATGTCAATATTAAACTTTTGTCTTGAATCTTTCAGATTTGAACATTCATGCCACAATAAAGAAAATTACATTGATAAATATGTTAGGTAGCATTCCACATCAAATATTCTGTTTTTATCATTTACCTACTCGAGGACAAGCAGGAATTAACCTTGGGGATGCGTATCTATAATTTTTGATTGTTCCATGCTATTATATTATCTGTTTTGGATGTTTAATGGGCTTTAATAGGATCTTTTATATTATTTTTGGGACTAACCTATTAACCGAGGGCCCAGTGCCAGTTTCTGTTTTTTTTTTGCTGATTTTAGAGTTTTGCAGAAAAGGTATACCAAACGGAGTCCAAACGGAATGAAACCTTCGCGATGATCTTTCTTGGATAGAAAGCAAACTAGAGGACTTGGAGATGAAGTCAAAGACGCAACGAGGCGTCCACGAGGTTGGAGGGTGCGCCCCACCCTCGTGGGCCCCTCGTAGCTCCACCGACCTAGTTCTTTCACCTACATATACTCTTATATCCTAAAAACATCAGCGGGAGCCACGAAACAACTTTTCCACCACCGCAACCTTCTGTACCTGTGAGATCCCATCTTGGGGCCTTTTCCGGCGATCTACCGGAGGGGGACTCGATCATGGAGGGCTTCTACATCAACACCATTGCCTCTCCGATGAACCATAATTAGTTTACCACAGACCTTTGGGTCCATAGTTATTAGCTAGATGGCTTCTTCTCTCTCTTTGATTCTCAAGACAAAGTTCTCCTCGATGCTCTTGGAGATCTACTCGATGTAATATTCTTTTGCGGTATGTTTGCTGAGATCCGATGAATTACGGATTTATGATCAAGTTTATCTATGAATATTATTTGGTTCTTCTCTAAATTCTTATATGCATGATTTGATATCTTTTCAAGTCTCTTTGAATTATCGGTTTAGTTTGGCCTAGATTGATCTTTCTTGCCATAGGAGAAGTGCTTAGCTTTGGGTTCAATCTTGCGGTGTCCTTTCCCAATGACAGTAGGGGCAGCAAGGCACGTATTGTATTGTTGCCATCGAGGATAAAAAGATGGGGTTTATATCATATTGCTTGAGTTTATCCCTCTACATAATTTCATATTGCTTAATGCGTTACTCCGTGATACGTCTCCAACATATCTACAATCTTTGATTGTTCCATGCTATTATATTATCCATCTTAGATGTTTTATATGCATTTATGTGCTATTTTATATGATTTTTGGGACTAACCTATTAACCTAGAGCCCAGTGCCAGTTTCTATTTTTTCCTTATTTTTGAGTTTACAGAAAAGGAATACCAAATGGAGTCCAATTGACGTTCCAATTTTTGATGATTTTTTATGGACCAAAAGAAGCCCCCGGAGTGAAAGAGTTGGGCCAGAAGAGTCCCGAGCTGTCCACGAGGGCGGAGGGTGCGCCCTACCCCCCTGGGCGCGCCCCTATCTCGTGGATGACTCGGAGACCCCCCTAACGTGAGACGGACGCCAAAAATTCCTATAAATACAGAAACCCCCGAGAAGAAACCTAGATCGGGAGTTCCGCCACCGCAAGCCTCTGTAGCCACTAAAACCAATCAGGACCTTGTTCCGGCACCCTGCCGGAGGGGGGATCCATCACCAGTGGCCATATTCATCATCCTGGTGCTCTCCATGACGAGGAGGGAGTAGTTCACCCTCGGGGCTGAGGGTATGTACCAGTAGCTATGTTTTTGATCTCTCTCTCTCTCTCTCTCTCTCTCATGTTCTTGATATGGCTCGATCTTGATGTACTGCGAGCTTTGCTATTATAGATGGATCTTATGATGTTTCTCCCCCTCTACCTTCTTGTGATGGATTGAGTTTTCCCTTTGAAGTTATCTTATCGGATTGAGTCTTTAAGGATTTGAGAACACTTGATGTATGTCGTGCGTGGGATACCCGTGGTGACAATGGGATATTCCATTGATTCACTTGATGTATGTTTTGGTGATCAACTTGCAGGCTCAGTGACCTTGTGAACTTATGCATAGGGGTTGGCACATGTTTTCGTCTTGACTCTCCGGTAGAAACTTCGGGGCACTCTTTGAAGTTCTTTTTGTTGGTTGAATAGATGAATCTGACATTGTGTGATGCATACCGTATAATAATACCCACTAATACTTGTGGTGACATTGGAGTATCTAGGTGACATTAGGGTTTTGGTTGATGTGTGTCTTAAGGTGTTATTTTACTACAAACTCTAGGGTTGTTTGTTACACTTATAGGAATAGCCCAACAGATTGATCGGAAAGAATAACTTTGAGGTGGTTTCGTACCCTACAATAATCTCTTCGTTTGTTCTCCGCTATAAGTGACTTTGGAGTGACTCTTTGTTGCATGTTGAGGGATAGTTATATGATCCAATTATGTTATTATTGTTGAGAGAACTTGCACTAGTGAAAGTATGAACCCTAGGCCTTGTTTCGAAGCATTGAAATACCATTTGTGCTCACTTTTACCACTTGCTACCTTGCTGTTTTTGGATTTTTCAGATTACAAAAACCTATATCTACCATCCATATTGCACTTGTATCACCATCTCTTCGCCGAACTAGTGCACCTATACAATTTACCATTGTATTGGGTGTGTTGGGGACACAAGAGACTCTTTGTTATTTGGTTGTAGGGTTGCTTGAGAGAGACCATCTTCATCCTACACCTCCCACGGTTTGATAAATCTTAGGTCATCCACTTGAGGAAAATTTGCTACTGTCCTACAAACCTCTGCACTTGGAGGCCCAACAACGTCTACAAGAAGAAGGTTGTGTAGTAGATATGAAGCTCTTTTCTAGCGCCGTTGCCGGGGAGGTTAGTTCTTGAAGGTATATATTTAGATCTTACAATCGAATCTTTTTGTTTCTTGTTTTATCACTAGTTTAGTTTATAAAAGAAAACTACAAAAAAATGAATTAAGGGTGCCTCATATGCTTCATCTTTTTTATATCTTTCGTGAAAATGATGGAAAGGAAAATTGTGCTCAAGTGCTAGAAGAAGAATGCATTAGAATGTTTGGCACTAAATATTTGTATGATGAGCATGATTATAATGTTGTTAGTATGAATTTCTTGAATATCCATGATGCTAATGATATGCAAAGCCACAAGCTTAGGGATGCTGTGTTTGATGAAGATGATATTTTTAGTCCCCCAAGTTTTGAGGAGAAAATTTATTATGATGATAGCATGCCTCCTACCTATGATGATTATATTGATAAAAGTGGGTTTGGAAGAGTTTCAACTTTAGGAAGTAATGATCCCACTATTTTGGAGGGTGTTGAATCTTATTGTGATAATTATGAAAGTCGATTTAGAGAGGTCATGACTTTATTTAGTGATGAATCCACTATTTCAGAAGAGGTTCCAATTGATTATGAGAACAAAGTTGCTATCTATGATGATTATTGTGATGACTTGTATGCTATAAAGAATAATAATAACCATGAAACTTGTCATCATGATTTTAATTTTCAATTGGATTATGCCTCACATGACAGTTATTTTGTTGAGTTTTCTCCCACTACTATTCATGAGAAGAAAATTGCTTATGTGGAGAGTAATAAAAATTCTATGCTTGTAGATCATGAGAATGCTTTATGTGATAGTTATATTGTTTAATTCATTCATGATGCTACTGAAAATTATTATGAGGGAGGAATATATGCTTGTAGGAATTGCAATAATATCAAGTTTCCTCTCTATGTACTTAAAGGTTTGAAGTTATGCTTGTTTTTCTTTCCTATGCTAGTATTATTGTTACCATAGTTGTTTGCTCACAAAATCCCTATGCATAGGAAGTGGGTGAGAATTAAATGTGTTAGTTATATGCTTCATGATTCTCCCATTATGTTTCAATTCTTATCTTCTATGTGACCATCATTGAAATCATCATGCCTAGCTAAAAAGGGGCGTTAAACAATAGCGCTTGTTGGGAGGCAACCCAATTTTATTTCTGTTCTTTGGTTTTTGCTCCTGTTTAGTAATAAATAATTCATCTACCTTCTGTTTAGATATGGTTTTATGTTTTAATTAGTGTTTGTGCTAAGTAGAACCTTTGGAAGACTTGGGTGAAGTCTTTGCGATCTTGCTGTAAAATACAAAAACTTTTGCGCTCATGAGAATAGTTGTCATTTTTTACAGGAGAGTGATTTTAAGTTGATTATTTTAGCAGAAGCTTAATATACAAATTCCTCACATCCAACAATTTATTTCAGAATTTTTGGAGTTACATAAGTATTCGAGAGTTACAAATTACTACAGACTGTTCTGTTTTTTACAGATTCTGTTTTCTATGTGTTGTTCGCTTATTTTCATGATTCTATGAGTAGTATCGGAGGGTATGAACCATAGAGAAGTTGGAATAAAGTAGATATTACACCAATACGAATTTATAATGAATTCACAACAGTACCTTAAAGTGGTGTTTTATTTTCTTATACTAACAGAGCTCCTGAGATTTTCTGTTGAAGTTTTGTATTGTGAAGTTTTCAAGTTTTGGGTAAGGATTTGATGGATTATGGAATAAGGAGTGGCAAGAGCCTAAGCTTGGGGATGCCCAAGGCATCCCAAGGTAATATTCAAGGACAACCAAGAGCCTAAACTTGGGGATGCCCCGGATGGCATCCCCTCTTTCGCCTTTGTTCATCGGTAACTTTACTTAGAGCTATATTTTTATTCACCACATGATATGTGTTTTGCTTGGAGCGTCATTTTCTTTTATTTTGTTTTGCTTGATGTTTGAATAATATCCCAAAATCTGAAATTCTTAAATGTTAGAGAGTCTTCACAAAGTTACATAATTATTCGACAACTCATTGATCTTCACTTATATCTTTTGGAGTAGTTTGTCCTTTGCTCTAGTGCTTTACTTATATCCTTTAGAGATGGTGGTTTTATTTTCATGAAATAGATTAACTCTCATTGCTTCACTTATATTATTTTGAGAGTCTTAAACAACATGGTAATTTGCTTTGGTTATGAATTTAGTCCTAGTATGATAGGCATCCAAGAGGGATATAATAAAAACTTTCATATAAAGTGCATTGAATACTATGAGAAGTTTGATTCTTTATGATTGTTTTGAGATATGAAGATGGTGATATTAGAGTCATACTAGTGGAGTAGTTGTGAATTTGAGAAATACTAGTATTGAGGTTTGTGAGTCCCGTAGCATGCACGTATGGTAACCGTTGGGTAAGAAATTTGGAGCATGAGGTATTCATTGATTGTCTTCCTTATGAGTGGCGGCCGGGGACGAGCGAGGGTCTTTTCCTACCAATCTATTCCCCTAGGAGCATGGGCGTAGTACTTCATTCAATGACTAATAGATTTTTGCAGTAAGTATGTGAGTTCTTTATGACCAATGTTGAGACCATGGATTATACGCACTCTCACCCTTCCACCATTGCTAGCCTCTCTAGTACCGCGCAACTTTCGCCGATACCATGAACCCACCATTTACTTTCCTCAAAACAGCCACCATACCTACCAATTATGGCATTTCCATAGCCATTCCGAGATATATTGCCATGCAACTTTCCACCATTCCGTTTATTATGACACGCTTCATCATTGTCATATTGCTTTGCATGATCATGTAGTTGACATTGTATTTGTGGCAAAGCCACTGTTCATAATTCTTTCATACATGTCACTCTTGATTCATTGCACATCCTGGTACACCGCCAGAGGCATTCATATAGAGTCATATTTTGTTCTAAGTATCGAGTTGTAATTCTTGAGTTGTAAATAAATAGAAGTGTGATGATCATTATTATTAGAGCATTGTCCTGTGTGAGGAAAAAAAGAGGCCAAAGAAGCCAATGAAAAAAAGGCCAAAGAAGCCAAACAAAAAATGAGAGAAAAAGAGAGAAGGGGCAATGCTACTATCCTTTTTCCACACTTGTGCTTCAAAGTAGCACCATGATGTTCATGATAGTGAGTCTCTTATTTTGTCACTTTCACATACTAGTGGGAATTTTCGTTATAAAACTTGGCTTGTATATTCCAATGATGGGCTTCCTCAAATTGCCCTAGGTCTTCGTGAGCAAGCAAGTTGGATGCACACCCACTTAGTTTCCTTTTTTGAGATTTCATACATTTATAGCTCTAGTGCATTCGTTGCATGGCAATCCCTACTCACTCACATTGACATCTATTGATGGGCATCTCCATAGCCCGTTGATACGCCTAGTTGATGTGAGACTATCTCCCTCTTTTTGTCTTCTCCACAACCAACATTCTATTCCACCCATAGTGCTATATCCATGGCTCACGCTCATGTATTGCATGAAAGTTGAAAAGGTTTGAGAACATCAAAGTATGAAACAATTGCTTGGCTTGTCATCGTTGAGTATTTTGTGTGACGAAGATGGGGCATAGCCAGACTATATGATTTTGTAGGGATGAGCTTTCATTGGCCATGATATTTTGAGATGACATAATTGCCTTATTAGTATGCTTGAAGTATTATTTTGTTTTTATGTCAATATTAAACTTTTTTTTGAATCTTATGAATCTGAATATTCTTTCCACAATAGAGAAGATTACATTCATAAATATGTCAGGTAGCATTCCACATCACAAATTTGTTTTTATCATTTACCTACTCGAGGACGAGCAGGAATTAAGCTTGGGGATGCTTGATACGTCTCCAATGTATCTATAATTTTTTATTGTTCCATGTTATTATATTATCCATCTTAGATGTTTTATATGCATTTATATGCTATTTTATATAATTTTTGGGACTAACCTATTAACCTAGAGCCCAGTCCAGTTTTTGTTTTTTCCTTGTTTTTGAGTTTTACAGAAAAAGAATACCAAATGGAATCCAATTGATGTGCCAATTTTCGATGATTTTTATGGACCAAAAAAATCCCCCGAATTGAAAGAGTTGGGCCAGAAGAGTCCCGAGCCATCCACGAGGGTGGAGGGCGCACCCCCCTATCTCGTGGACGACTCGGAGCCCCCCCCTGACGTGAGACCGATGCCAAAAATTCTTATAAATACAGAAACCCCCGAAAAGAAACCTAGATCGGGAGTTCCGCCACCGCAAGCCTCTGTAGCTACCAAAAACCAATTGGGACCCTGTTCCGGCACCCTGCCGGAGGGGGGATCCATAACCGGTGGCCATCTTCATTATCCCGACACTATCCATGACGAGGAGGGAGTAGTTCACCCTCGGGGCTGAGGGTATGTACCTATAGCTATGTGTTTTATCTCTCTCCCTATCGTGTTCTTGATATGGCACGATCTTGATGTACCGCGAGCTTTTGTATTATAGTTGTATCTTATGATGTTTCTCCCCCTCTACCTTCTTGTAATGGATTGAGTTTTCCCTTTGAAGTTTTCTTATCAGATTGAGTCTTTAAGGATTTGAGAACACTTGATGTATGTCTTGCGTGGGATACCCGTGGTGACAATGGGGTATTCCATTGATTCACTTGATGTATGTTTTGGTGATCAACTTGCGGGTTCAGTGACCTTGTGAACTTATGCATAGGGGTTGGCACACGTTTTTGTCTTGACTCTCCGGTAGAAACTTTGGGGCACTCTTTGAAGTTCTTTGTGTTGGTTGAATAGATGAATCTGAGATTGTGTGATGCATATCGTATAATCATACCCATGGGTACTTGTGGTGACATTGGAGTATCTAGGTGACATTAGGGTTTTGGTTGATGTGTGTCTTAAGGTGTTATTTTAATACGAACTCTAGGGCTGTTTGTGACACTTAAAGGAATAGCCCAACGGATTGATCGAAAAGAATAACTTTGAGGTGGTTTTGTACCCTACATTAATCTCTTCATTTGTTCTCCTCTATTAGTGACTTTGGAGTGACTCTTTGTTGCACATTGAGGGATAGTTAGATGATCCAATTATGTTATTATTGTTGAGAGAACTTGCACTAGTGAAAGTATGAACCCTAGGCCTTCTTTCGAAGCATTGCAATACCGTTTATGCTCAGTTTTACCACTTGCTACCTTGCTGTTTTTATATTTTCAGATTACAAAAACCTATATATACCTCCATATTGCACTTGTATCACCATCTCTTCGCCGAACTAGTGCACCTATACAATTTACCATTGTCTTAGGTGTGTTGGGGACACAAGAGACTCTTTGTTATTTGGTTTTGGGTTGCTTGAGAGAGGCCATCTTCATCCTATGCCTCCCACGGATTGATAAACCTTAGGTCAGCCACTTGAGGGAAATTTGCTACTGTCCTACAAACCTCTGCACTTGGAGGCCCAACAACATCTACAAGAAGAAGGTTGTGTAGTAGCCATCACTCCGTTCTTATGAACTTAATATTGCATGCTGGATAGCGGTCGATGTGTGGAGTAAAATTAGTAGATGCAAGCAGGAGTTGGTCTACTTGACACGGACGTGATGCCTATGTTCATGATCATTGCCTTAGATGTCATCATAATTATGCGCTTTTCTATCAATTGCTCGGCAGTAATTTGTTCACCCACCGTAATACAAGCTATCTTGAGACAAGCCACTAGTGAAACATATGGCCCCCGGATCTCTTTTCCATATTATTGCATCTCTTTTCCATATTATTAAATCTCGTTTACATCTTGCTACTTTCCCATCTACTATTTTGCAATCTTTACTTTCCAATCTATAGATCAAAAATACCAAAAATATTTACTTTATTATCTCTATTAGATTTCACTTTTGCGAGTGACCGTGAAGGGATTGACAACCCCTTTATCGCGTTGGTTGCAAGTTCTTGATTGTTTGTGCAGGTATTCGGTGACTTGTGCGTTGTCTCCTACTGGATTCATACCTTGGTTCTCAAAACTGAGCGAAATACTTATGCTACTTTGCTGCATCACCATTTCCTCTTCAAGGGAAAACCAATGCAAGCTCAAGAGGTAGCAGTACTCCTAATGAGGATGACGCGTCCCATCTTAACACATTCGTAGAATTATGTGATATGCAAAAAAAAAAAATATGTGGACAATGATGTTGTGAAGATGAAATTATTTCCGTTTTCTTTGCAAGATCATGCAAAAATTTGGTTTTCTTCTTTGCCTCGCAATAGTATTGATTCTTGGAATAAGTGCAAAGACGCTTTTATTACTAAGTATTTTCCACCTGCAAAAATTATTTCCCATAGAACCCAAATTATGAATTTCAAGCAACTTGAACATGAGCATGTTGCACAATCTTGGGAAAGGATGAAAATGATGCTAAGGAATTGCCCAACTCATGGGTTAAATCTTTGGATGATCATACAAAAATTTATGCGGGGTAGAATTTTGTTTCTCGTAATCTTTTAGATTCCGCTGCGGGTGGTACTTTTATGGAAATTACTTTGGGTGAAGCCACCAAATTGCTTGATAATATTATGGCAAATTATTCACAATGGCATACCGAAAGAGCTCCTACTAGTGAAAAAGTTAATTCGGTTGAAAATTTCTTCTTCGAGTGAAAAAGTTGATGCTCTTATGAAACTAGTTGCTAATAAAAGTGATCCTACTGATTTTAATTATATGCCTTTGTCTTCTTTGATTGAGCAAAATAGTGATGCCATAGATGTGAATTTTATCTCACGAAACAATTTTAATAATAATGCTTATAGAGGTAATTTTAATCCTAGGCATTCTCCTAGTAATTCCTCTAATAATTATGGTAATTCCTATAGTAATCCTTCTTATAATAATAATAGGAACACCTTTGATCTTCAGAATAATATTAAAGAATTTATCAACACTCAAAAAGTTTTCAATTCTACAATGGAAGAAAAATTGAATAAGATTTTTCTAGAAGTGTTGATAGAATTTCTCATGATGTAGAAAATCTCAAGATGAAATTTTTTGTGCCCAAGGTTGAGTAATCAATTAAATCTCTTTATGTTTCTAAGGATGAAAGTAAGAAAAGAACCGCTATGCTTAGAGCTAGAAGAGAATTTTTAGAAAAAGAATTCTCTAGTTTGCTTTCATAAAAATTATGAAGATCTTAAAATGATTGGTGTTTCTTCTATTGATTCTTTGTTTAGTAAAATTAAGATTGATGAAAAAGGGATTGAAGAAGAGTCAACTTTAGCTAGAAGGCATCCCGATAATTCGGAGGGTGAAAATCTTGTTGAGAAAATTGATAAAAGTGAGTTTGAAGAGGTCAAAACTTTAACAAGTGATGTGCCACTCTTTTGGATTACAAGGACTTTAATTATGATAGTTGCTCTTTGATTGATTGTATTTCTTTGTTGCAATCCATGATAAATTCACCCCATGCTTATGAACAAAATAAAGCTTTTACTAAACATATTGTAGATGCTTTGATGAATGCTTTGGAAGAAAAATTGGAATTAGAAGTTTCAATTCCTAGAAAATTACATGATGAGTGGGAACCTACTATCAAAGTCAAGATTAAAAATTATGAGTGTTTTGATTTATGTGACTTAGGTGCTAGTGTTTCCACAATTCCGAAATCTTTATGTGATGTGCTTGGTCTTACCGATATTGAAGAATGTTCTTCAAATTTACACTTGGCGGATTCTACTATTAAAAAGCCTATGGGAAGAATTAATTATGTTCTTATTATTGCAAATAGGAATTTATGTGCCCATAGATTTTATTGTTCTTGATATTGATTGCAATCCGTCTTGTCCAATTATTCTTGGTAGACCGTTTTTATGTACTATTGGAGTCGTTATTGATATGAAAGAAGGCAATATTAAATTTCAATTTGCACTAAGGAAGGGTATGGAACAGTTCCCTAGAACAAGAAGGCCACCATATGAATCAAACATGAGGGCATCTTATGGATCTAGAAATAAGGATGACAACACTTAGGTCCTTGCTTTATGCCTAGCTAGGGCGTAAAACGATAGCGCTTGTTGGGAGGCAACCCAATGAATAAAATTTATTTTTGTCTTCTGCTTTCTGTTCTTGAGTGTCTGCACAATTATGATACTGTTATGATTATGTTTTAATTAGTGTTTGTGCCAAGCAAAGCCTTTAGGATCTTCCTGGGTGATAGTTGATTTGATCTTGCTGAAATACAGAAACTTTTGCGCCTGCGGAAATAATTTTACTTTTTAATAGAAGCGTTATAAAATACCAATTCTTTTGTAGAAGATTAATATAGAAATTTCTCATGTGTTTCTAATTTTTCAGAACTTTTGGAGTTTCAGAAGTATTCGAAATATCCAGATTGCTACAGACTTTTCTGTTTTTGACAAATTCTGTTTTCTTTGCATTATGTGCTTGTTTTGATGATTCTATGGTTTTCTTTGAAGAGTTTTTGCCATACAAAAGTTGGAATACAGTAGATATAATGCAAGAATAAAATATGAATTGGTTTGCAACAGTACTTATAGTAGTGTTTTGTTTTTTTGTACTAATGGATCTCACAAAGGTTTTGTTGAGTTTTGTGTGATTGAAGTTTTCAAGTTTTGGGTGATGTTATGATGGATGAAGGAATAAGGAGTAAGAAGAGCCTAAGCTTGGGGATCCCCATGGCATCCCAAGCTATTATTGTAGCGACCTGACCTAAAACAGTCCAATCTCTTTGCATCAGTGTCATCCCTGGATCAGTAATGCTGACATGCATAGTACTTGAAGATTTATAACAGAGTTTCAATCACACACTTATTGCATCGAATGTCTCAAACGAGAACTTATTACAATAATATGTTTTAAGGCCATCTAAAAACGATAACAGCGGAAGGCTTGGAAGATAAAGTGAGTCCATCAACTCCAACGACATAGCTGAGTGAACAACAACGACCTATGGCACCTTACTCATCGTCTGAAAATTTGCAACATGAAATGTTGCAGCCCGAAATGGGTCAGCACATGGAATATGCTGGCAATGTAACACATAGAGTAATCAACAGGTAAATGCTATCACTACATGCATATATGGCTGGTGGAAAACTCTATGGTTATAGTTTTGCATAAAGCCAATTTTTCCCTACAACAAAGGAATAAATTTTATTTAACTATCATGGTGGTTGTTAAACATTGAGAAGGCTCCTCCAACTCAATCCCAATTAAGCAACATCAATTAACCCAATCAAATTAATTTAGAGTGATGAGATCAACATGATAATCCAAGAACCAGATACTCAAGATGTCCATAACCGGGGACACAGCTAACCATGATTAGTTTATACACTCTGCAGAGGTTTGCACACTTTTCCCCACAAGACTCGATCTCCTCCATTGGATTTCTTGCACTACATGGTGTTTGAGAAATGGATGACCGAGACATAGTATTTCAGAAGCATTAACTCTCTACTCCGGGTAGACCGTACCACCTACATCCCCTACATCTGCTAGTCTACCTCTTCAAGAGCTCACGCAACATACTCAACTATGCCAGAGCCCATATTGGCTTGTGGCTGCACATGGAATTTTCTAGCATGAATAATCTTGTGACCCCTTTGAGCCTGGGTGGCATTCCATAGGATGTCACGACCGGTTTTTCAATAAAAATATTTATTGAGAAAACCAATCTCTAAATCCCAGTATAGGAAAAGTCATCCTTTCTGGTAGACAAAAGCTTGATAAACAGAGAACCAGTAGCATCAAATATATTACAGGGTTGAGCTGAGGTTGCTCAACAATTTATTACAGACTCGCCAATATTTTACATATGGGCGGTTATGACACAGGGGTGGGGTGGCATGCTACTAGCTCGAGGGAAAAGTGTTGGTGGATAACTTGACTTCTACTGGCAGTACATCGAGCGTCGAGGTGAGGCTCGATGAATTCATTCGGGGTTGCGGAAGCGGATAATACAATGACCAAGACAGGATCGCACGGGACTGACTAGGACTCCTCTAGGCGTCGGACTCGCTATCAAACTCTTCATCCATGAGATCGCCTTCATCAGCATCTGGCCAAATCAACAAGCCAGGTGATTACTTGAAAGTACTCGCAAGACAGTTCGGACAAAAGATAAAATCAATGAATGCATGAATGCGTCATGAATAAATGATGATTCTCATATAACAATGGTAAGATTTGCAGGACTTGATAAATAATATAAATAGCTAAAAAACCGATCGGGTGTCTGGAGCGACGCCTCGAAAGGTAAATAAATAAAATGCATGCCGCAGTCGAGCGTCTAAGCGACACCACATAAAGGGCTTAAAAGAAATGCCACAGTCGGACGTCTGGGCGACATCGCATAAAGGGCTTTAAAAGAAATGCCACAGTCGGATGTCTGGGCGACATCGCATAAAGGGCTATAAAAGAAATGCCACAGTCGGACGTCTGGGCGACATTACAAAAAGGGCTTTAAAAGAAATGCCACAGTCGGACGTTTGGGCGACATCACATAAAGGGCTTTAAAAGAAATGCCACAGTCGGACGTCTGGGCGACATCACAGACAGGGCTTTAAAAGAAATACCGCAGTCGGACGTCCAAGCGACATCACAGACAGGGCCTATAACAAAAGTAAATAACAGGGCCGCCACCGTCGGACGTCTGAGTGACATCGCAGATAGGGCTTATAACAAAAGTAAATAACAGGTTCGCCACCGTCGGACGTCTGAGCGACATCGCAGACAGGGCTTGTAATAAATGTAAACAACAAATTAGTCCATCTACAAGAATAATCTTTTAACCGGATTTATCACACATAAATCCCACCGGAGTTTTGTCACTGAGGCTGATCCTGACAAGATAAGATAATTATAGTACTCGAACAAAGTACAAGATAGTTGAAAGATTGAGGCTCTGCAGAGTTTGGAAGAACTGAACACAGCCAACGGATTTCCGTAGTCACGAAGGACTAGTTCCGTTTACGGTATTTCAGTAGAAACACATTTAACTAGTACACACCCATTTCACCCCACGTTGCCAGGAATCACCCTGGACAACGTCCAAGAAAAACTTTGAGACGGGGAGGCCACAACCTCGAATAGCATGGGATCAAATTTCTATACGCGCGCTCTAAGGGGTGCCCCCCTCTCGGTCCCAACCGGAAACACCCATGCCCCCTGACCGGATGACGGGCTTTAATCCAGGGCCATGGAACCCTCATCCCGGCCTCTCCACTTGGTGTGTACCAGGAAAACGATTTGCAACTTACTATGCCATATTCCTTTCGGAAAACATGTGACAGTATAGGATGGAATGAATGGGAATGTGAATTGTGTCATGACGACACGGAAGTCAAATAATCTGGCATAAGACTGGCATGTCACAACACTGCCATCTTACCCATCCTCATACCAACACATGGCTTTGCAAATATGTATCCAACAACATAATGCTTTCCGAAACTTACTTTCCGATTATGTGCATGAGATATATCATGCAAAGTGATGTTCATAAACATGCCATGACTATACTAAAATGCAAACATGCAACAACACTCATCATATCAGGAGTTCAAACATGCTTGCCTGGTTCGGAGTAGTCGGAGTCTAACTGTGCGAAGTTTGCAGCTCCGTCACCTCCTCCGGTATCTACGGTATAAGAAAAATACGTACGCAACGTAAATACCGTGAGTGTACAGAAAAGTGTTCCAAATATTTTTCAAATAATATGATAAAAAACTAGACAAAAATCTAAAGAGAACATGAAAATAATTAATCAAAAATACTTTTCTGATCAAAAGTTATAAGTGTTTTGGTCCAAGGACCCATCTGTAATGAAATAGAAAACTTCCAAGGGGCTATGCAGAAGAATCCAGAAAAACGTTCAGAGAGGAAGCGCATTTGCCAGAGTACGCCTTCTGCAAACGATTTAAAAAAACAAAAGAGAGGCTGACGGGCGGGTCCCACCCGTTAGGTTTGAAAGTTCAAACAGGGGAGTCGGGGCTCGTCGGCGCCCGAGAGCCGCGGTGGTCGCCGGCGGCGATCCACGGCAAGGCAGGGAGATCGGAGTGTACCTCCGTGATCAGGGCGCCATTCCGCGTCTGTGGGAGGTGGTGGTGGTCGCCGGCGAGTACCACGTCGGCGGCGATGCTTGCTCCGGCGGATGGTGATTCGGGTGGTCGTGGATCTCGCCGGAGAGAGCTGCGGAGGTGGAATTGGTGAGGGGGTTAGACTCCCGATAGTATGAGGAGGTATCTGACGAGGATAGGGCGCCGGAGATGGCCTTACCGAAGTGAATCACGGTGGGGGCCGAGGCGGAACGGAGTGGCCGGAGTCGGGGAAGGAGAGCCCCTCGTGGCTCGTTCAGTAGCTGTGCGGGGTCTGATGAGGTAGAGGAGGTGTGCCAGGGGCGAGAGCAGGCTCGGGGTGCTATATATAGCCGCCCCGAGGCGGTTGCCGAGAACGGGGTTCTCCGGCGAGGTGATTACGGCAGCGCTGCGGTTGCACGGGACGTTTCAGAGGCTGAACGTCGTCGTGGGTGTTCCATGGTTCCGTTTTGGTGCTAACCGCGTTGGGATTTGGGGTTTTAGGGGGAGCTCGACGGAACAGGGCGGCGCGGGCCCGTCGGCGGCAGGGAGCGCGCTCTGCGCGTGTCGCGCCACGACGACGGTGCTGCATGTGTGCGCTGGCAAGGAGGTGGCCACGCGGAGCCACCAGGACGCTTGGGCGGCGCCGAACGGCGTTGTGCCGCCGTTCTGCTTCCTCTCGGCCGCTACGGTGCTACGACCGCCGCAAGACACGCCGGCGCAGGCGGGCCAAGGCGCCACCGACGCTAGGAAGGCGCCAAGCGCGCGTGTGAGGCTCCGGACAAGCAAGCCTGGCCGTGAGCTACGTGCCAAGCGCACTGTGAGCTCGTGACTGAAGTTACTGACGAAGATCGACACTGAACTTCTGAATTTAACTGAATATGACTAGAACAGTGCATGCAAGGTGTTCGACAGAATGATCCAGGCATGTAGGGATTTTTCCTTGAGCTGGTTTTTGGTGGAGGGGCCTCTCATTGCATCTAGAGGCTGCCTGAATATTTGTGGAATTTTTGGAGAGGTGTAGATATGAATTTCACCAAATTTGGCAAATCTGGTCCAAACTTGCAGTGAGTGCAATTTGAAATATTTGAACAGGAGAAGAGTGGATCAAGATGGTTCTGGGTTGTGGGTACAAAGGACTATCCAGGGGTGTTGAGTTGAGGTCAAAAATCAAAAGCATTAGGGCACTTGCTTTGTAATTCACCTAGGCTCAAAAGGATAGACAGATTTATTTTGGGAGGAGAAATAGTTGGAATAAAATCCAAAAAATGGATTTTATTAGTTTGGACAGAATGTTAGGGTTGTACCAAAGTGGGAGGAAAGGTTTTGGGAAAATTTCACCATAGGAAGCATGGTGAATTTTTTTTGAAGGGATCAAAACCAAATAAAAGCCCAAAACTAAAAGGGTTTTCATTTTAAAAGAAACCAAATCCAGGAAAAGGATTTTTGAGAGGGCAAACTTAGAAGATGGTTTTTAGGAAGGGTTTAAATGACCTTCTTTCAAACCAAGCAAGGTTCTTTCTGAAAACAAAATCACAAAAAATTAGAGTGTCACATAGGATGATCACACAGGTACTCCGGGATATCCTAGGACAACACTGGATTCTCCAGGTGCCCTGACAACCACTGGGTACTCCAGGATGCCTCAACCAATCAACCCAGATGTGTATTTAAGTAGCCAACTTAAGTTATCCATTAATTAACAATACTCACATCTGTCATGGATACACTCACCCAAACCACGTCTACTAGCATAGCATAGCAATCCTGAGCATAATGTAGAAGTAACTACCAATGGTTTGATAATAAAAGGGCAATAGGTTCTACCTCATCAACTACTTCCCAAACCCACATGTTATTCAGATCCTAACCATGCAATGTTTGAGGGTTGAGACTAATGCATAAAAACTGGGTAATAAAGAGGTATGATCAAAGTGTTACTTGCCTTGCTGATGATCCGCAAAACCTAGAGACTCGTAGTAGCACGCTTCGCACTCCAGGAATTCTATCGCAAGCAAACAATAACATACATAAGCACTCAACTAGAAGCACGGGTAAAACTCAAATAATAAGATCTAACCAGAAAGTTCAACTGAAGAACTCCGGTTTGTAAAAAGAATCAAATCAAACGGAGCAACGAAACTCAAACTACGAAAGAAACAAGATTTGTTTACGAATCTGGACTAAAGTCAACTTTTACAGTACTAAAATCTTGTTCAAGTTGGTTAAATAGAAAGAGGGCTTCGAGATAAAGACATAGGCGCTTGTTTCACCTGATTCGGATAAACGAGCGAAAAGATAAACTAAAACGAAGACCAGGGCAGAAATCGCGATCAAAAATAATCGCGGAAAAACCCTGGAAAAAAATAAAACGAGACGAATAGGCTAACGATCGAATTTTTATTGTCTGCGGCTAACTGATGTGAAGGAAATATGCCCTAGAGGCAATAATAAAGTTATTATTTATTTCCTCATATCATGATAAATGTTTATTATTCATGCTAGAATTGTATTAACCGGAAACATGATACATGTGTGAATACATAGACAAACATAAAGTCACTAGTATGCCTCTACTTGACTAGCTCATTAATCAAAGATGGTTATGTTTCCTAACCATAGACATGTGTTGTCATTTGATTAATGGGATCACATCATTAGGATAATGATGTGATTGACATGACCCATTCCGTTAGCCTAGCACTTGATCGTTTAGTATATTGCTATTGCTTTCTTCATGACTTATACAAAGTTCCTGCAACTATGAGATTGTGCAACTCCCATTTACCGGAAGAACACTTTGTGTGCTACCAAATGTCACAACGTAACTTGGTGATTATAAAGGTGCTCTACAGGTGTTTCCGAAGGTACATGTTGGGTTGGCATAATTCGAGATTAGGTTTTGTCACTCCGATTGTCGGAGAGGTATCTCTGGGCCCTCTCGGTAATACTCGTCACCTAAGCCTTGCAAACATTGTAACTAATGAGTTAGTTACAAGATGATGTGTTACAGAACGAGTAAAGAGACTTGCCGGTAACGAGATTGAACTAGGTATTGGATACCGACGATCAAATCTCGGGCAAGTAACATACCGATGACAAAGGGAACAACGTATGTTGTTATGCGGTTTGACCGATAAAGATCTTCGTAGAATATGTAGGAACCAATATGGGCATCCAGGTCCCGCTATTGGTTATTGACCGAGAATGGTTCTAGGTCATGTCTACATAGTTCTCGAACCCGTAGGGTCCGCACGCTTAACGTTATGATGACAGTTTTATTATGAGTTCATAAGTTTTGATGTACCGAAGTTTGTTCGGAGTCCCGGATGTGATCACGGACATGACAAGGAGTCTCGAAATGGTCGAGACATAAAGATTGATATATTGGACGACTATATTCGGACACCGGAAGTGTTCCGGACGTTTTCGGAGAAAACCGGAGTGTCGGAGGGTTACTGGAACCCCCCCCCCTGGGAGAGATAATGGGCCACATGGGCCTTGGTGGAAAGAGAGAGGGGCGGCCAGGGTGGGCCGCGCGCCCCCTCTCCCTCTGGTCTGAATTGGACTAGGAGGGGGGCCGGCGCCCCCCTCTTTCCTTCCCCTCTCTCCCCCTTCCTTTCCCCTCCTAGTAGGAGTAGGAAAGGGGGAGTCCTACTCCTACTAGGAGGAGGACTCCTCCTCCTTGGAGCGCCCACAAGGGCCGGCCGGCCTCCCCCCTCCCTCCTTTATATACGGGGGCAGGGGGCACCCCAGGACACACAAGTTGATCTACGGATCATTCCTTAGCCGTGTGCGGTGCCCCCCTCCACCATATTCCACCTCCGTCATATCGTCACGAAGTTTAGGCGAAGCCCTGTGCTGGTAGAACATCATCATCGTCACCACGCTGTCGTGCTGACGGAACTCATCCCCGAAGCTTTGCTAGATCGGAGCCCAGGGATCGTCATCGAGCTGAACGTCTGCTGAACTCGGAGGTGCCGTACGTTCGGTGCTTGGATCGGTCGGATCGTGAAGACGTACGACTACATCAACCGCGTTGTCATAACGCTTCCGCTTACGGTCTACAATGGTACGTGGACGAACACTCTCCCCTCTCGTTGCTATGCCATCACCATGATCTTGCGTGTGCATAGGAATTTTTTTGAAATTACTATGTTCTCCAACATGATGAACGTCCGCTATCTAACTAAACCGGAAAAAACCCGAACCGATCTAAAAAACTAGATCTAGGGTTTAAAAAAACCAATCGGTTTTCCGAAGAAAACCAGACGGTAGCAGCGAGAAGCGGCGGGGAACAGCGTCGGCGAGAAGCGGCGGCGGTGGCACTAGGGTTGGCGGGGCGGGGCGGCTAGGCTGGCGGCGGGGGTCGGGCCGCGGCCTTTAAAGGGGCGGCCGGGCAGTGTCCGGGTCAAGCACGGCATGGTTAGGTCCGTTCACTTTTTTTTAAATAATCCTGATGCGGAAAAACAAATAAAAGAAATACTAAACAGAGTCCAAATCTCCTGAAATAAATTTTCACGGTCCTCTAATAATATTGCAGACAAAGTGAACATTTATTTGGGCCTCTAATGCAATTTTGAAAAAACGCATTTTTTCCTAATTCAAATAAAATAGCAATAAAAGTCCAAATACAGTTCTTATTTGATTTTCCTCCAATATTTCTTTTATTTGGAGAAGTTATTTTATCCCCTCTCTTTTATTTTCAAATTAGAAATATTTGAAGAGAAAAATAATTAAAACCAAATGATGCTCTTTTCAAAATTTGAGAAAAACTCAAATATGAAAATAACGAAATCCCCAGCTGTCTTCGTGGGTCCTTGAGTTGCTTAGAATTTCTAGGATCAACCAAAAATGCAATAAAATATGATATGCAATGATGTCCTATGTATAACATTCCAAACTGAAAATTTGGGATGTTACAAACCTACCCCCCTTAAGATGAATCTCGCCCTCGAGATTCGGGTTGGCTAGAAAATAGGTGCGGGTAGTCCTTCCGTAGGTCTTCCTCTTGTTCCCAGGTGGCTTCATCCTCGATGTGGTGGCTCCACTGAACTTTGCAAAACTTGATAACCTTACAGCATGTGACTCGGCTGGCAAACTCGAGAATCTTCATTGGTTTCTCCTCATAAGTCAAATCGCTATCCAGCTGAATCGTTTCCAGTGCCACTGTATCTCTCAGAGGAATTTCGGCCATCTCTGCATGGCACTTCTTCAACTAGGAAATGTGGAACACATCATGAACTCCTGACAATCCTTCTGGCAATTCCAGCTTGTAAGCAATTTCTCTCATACGTTCCAAAACTTTGTATGGTCCCACGAAACGTGGTGCTAACTTTCCCTTAACTCCAAAACGCTTAACTCCTTGAAGTGGGGACACACGAAGATATACTCTGTCTCCGACTTCATAAACTGTCTCCTTGCATTTAGAATCCGCATAGCTCTTTTGCCTGGATTGGGCTACCTTCAGTCTGTCGCGAATCAACTTAACCTTCTCTTCAGACTCCTTAATAACAACTGACGGTCTCCAACTTTATCCCATAGCAACGGTGTCCTTCACCTCCTTCCGTACAAGGCTTCGAAAGGGGCCATATTCAAACTGGCTTGATAACTGTTATTGTAAGAGAACTCTACATAGGGAAAATTGTCATCCCAACTAGATCCATAATCTAGCGCACAAGCTCTCAACATGTCCTCCAGAATCAGATTGACTCTCTTGGTCTGTCCATCCATCTATGGATGAAAGGCCGTACTGAACTCTAGCCTGGTACCCAAAGTCTCATTTAATTGATTCCAGAACTTTGAGGTAAACTGGATTTCTCTATCTGATACAATTGTCCTCGGAACTCCAGGCAGCCATACGATCCTGGTCATGTATATCTTTGCCAACTTAGCACTAGTGTAAGTGGTCTTCACTTGGATGAAATGAGCTACCTTCGCCAACCGATCGAGTACAACCTAAATCGAGTCACAGCCTGAACGAGTCCTGGGAAATCCTGTGATAAAGTCCATGTCTAGCTTGTCCCACTTCCATTCGGGTATCGGCAATGGTTGAAGCAAACCTGCTGGCTTCTGATGCTCAGCCTTTACTCTCTGACATACAAGACAAACTGCTACATACTCCGCAATGTCCTTCTTCATTCCGGTTCCCCAGAAACTCTCCTTTAAATTTAGATATATCTTGGTGTTTCCTGGGTGAATCGAATACGGCGAATCATGGGCCTCCTGCAGAATCAACTTCCTGATCTTGGGGTCATTAGGAACATATACGCGATCCTCAAACCATAAAGTATCATGCTCATCCTCACAAAATCCTTTAGCCTTTCCTTTGTTCATCCTTTCCTTTATCTCGACAATCTCCTTGTCAGTCTTCTGAGCTTCCCTGATCTTATCCATCAAGGTAGACTGAATTTCCAATGCTGCTACATAACCTCTCGGAACTATTTCCAAACATAGCTCGCGAAGATCCTCTGCTAACTCCTTGGGTAATCCTCCGGTCATGAGTGTATTGACATGACTCTTGCGGCTCAACGCATCTGCTACTACATTAGCCTTTCAGGGATGATAGTGCAACTTCATATCATAATCCTTAATGAGCTCCAACCATCTCCTTTGCCTGAGGTTCAACTCCTTCTGCGTGAAGATATACTTCAAACTCTTGTGATCTGTGTACACCTCACAATGGTTTCCGATTAGAAATGTCTCCATGTCTTCAACTCATGCACTACAGCTGCTAACTCCAAATCGTGTGTAGCATAATTTTGCTCATGAGGTTTAAGCTTTCGTGAGTCATATGAAACAACACTTCCCTCCTGCATAAGCACTGCTCCAAGCCCTCGACGAGAAGCATCACAATACACTTGATAATCCTTGCATTGATCTGGAAGAATCAACACTGGGGATGTAACCAAACGTTTCTTCAACTCCTGAAAACTGGCCTCACATTCCTCAGTCCATTTGAACTTGGTGTCCTTCTTCAACAACTCTGTCATTGGCTTTGCAATCTTGGAGAAATTCTCGATGAACCTCCGGTAGTATCCTGCGAGTCCAAGAAAACTCCGGATCTCTCCAACCGACATGGGTGATACCCATTTAGTCAAAGTGACAACCTTGGTGGGGTCTACTGCTATTCCTTCTCCGGATATAACATGTCCGAGGAATCCAACTTCCTTCAACCAAAACTCACACTTGCTGAACTTGGCATATAAATGATGTTCCCTGAGCTTCTCGAAAACCAAACACAAATGCTCCTTATTCTCCTCTTCATTCTTCGAGTAGACCAATATATCATCAATGAACACTACGACGAACTTATCCAAAATCTCCATAAACACCTTGTTCATCATGTTTATTGAAATAGGCAGGCGCGTTAGTCAGACCAAATGACATAATGGTATACTCATATAGCATGTACCTTGTGGTAAAAGCTGTCTTAGGTATATCCTGATCTTCACCTGGTGATATCCTGATCGCAGATCGATCTTGGAAAATACTTTAGCTCCTTGCAACTGGTCAAACAAATCATTGATCATTGGCAATGGGTACTTGTTCTTGATTGTCACTTTGTTCAACGCACGATAATCAACAACCATCCCTAATTATCCATCCTTCTTCTCCACTAGAAGTACTAGGGATCCCCAAGGTGACGAACTTGGGTGAATATAGCCTTTATCCAGTAGCTCCTTAATCTGCTTCTTAATTTCCTACAAATCCTGGGCGGGCATCCAATACGGTCTCTTTGATATTGGCCCAGTGCCTGGCAAAAGCTCAATCAAAAACTCAATGTCTCTATCTGGTGGAATGCCTGGCAACTCCTCTGGAAATACGTCAGGGAAATCCTCCACCACTAGTACTTCCTCCTGTACAACACCTGATAAGGAATTTACTTGAGTCCTCTTTAGAGCATGCTAGGATACATACTTAATCCTTCTTCTTTCTGGGGTGGTGAGCATAATCGACTTACTGGCACAGTCAATGTTCCCTCCATACTTTGATAACCAATCCATGCCTAATATTACATCTAGTCCTTGTGACTCCAATATGATTAGGTCTGAGGGGAACATGTAGTTACCAATCCTTAATGGTAACCGGTCACACCATAGGCTGGCCATATACTCTGCTCCTGGCGAGGTTACTAACATGGGTGACCTAAGGGCTTGGGTTGGTAGGTTATACTTATCCACAAATCCTCTTGATATGTATGAATGTGATGCACCAGTATCAAAAAGAACGATTGCAGTAAATGACTTAACCAAAAACTTACCTTTAACTGCATCTGGCTGCACTTCAACCTCCTCCACGCTAACGTGGTTCACTTGTCCTCTGTTGAAAGGGTTGGGCTTCTTCCCAGAGCTTCCATTGCCATTTCCATTCTTTTCTTCAGAACACTCCGTGGCGTAATGTCCATTCTTCCCGCACTTGAAACAAGTACTGTGACTTAGATCCTTCTTTGGCGAGCGTTGCTGGGTTGAACGGTTCTGGCCGTTGCTTCCTCCATTCCCATTCCCATTCTTGGGGCCACTATGGTTATGCAAACTTCCTCCATTGGAATTATGGCCTCCATGGTTGTGGTGAATGTGTCCTCCCGAGTTCAGGATAAAACGAGGCCTCTGCTAGGCTCCTGAAGCATACTTCCTTTGTCCATACTTCCTCTTGCGGCTGTCTATTTGTTGTTGCTTCCCTTCAATCATAAGAGCTCTATCCACCAACTCCTGGTAGTTGTTGAATGTTGCCACCATCAACTACATGCTCAGCTCATCATTCAGTCCTTCTAGAAACTTCTCCTGCTTAGCGGCATCTGTAGCTACGTCATCAGGGGCATAACGTGCTAACTTACTAAACTCATCCACATACTAGCCCATTGTGCGTCCTCCTTGGCGCAAGTTGTGAAACTCGCGCTTCTTCATGTTCATAGCTCCTACTGAAACATGGGCAGTGTGAAAAGCCTACAGAAACTGGTCCCATGTAACAGTGGCAATGGGGTAAGTGGCTGTGAAATTCTCCCACCATGATGTTGTGGGTCCATCAAGCTGATGTGTGGCAAAACGCACTCTCTCCGCATCTGTGAATCCTGCAGTGGTCAGCTCCCTTCCAATCTTGCGGAGCCAATCATCTGCAACAATTGGCTCAGTGCTACTAGAGGACATCGGCAGATTCAACCTTAGAAAACTGGCTAGGTGATCAACAGGTGGTGGTGGTGGGTTGTTGTTGTTGTTGTTCCCCTGGTTCTGATTCTGAACTAGTAGGTGCATAAGGGTATTCTGCTTCTGGATCAACTGAGTGAGCTCCAGTGGAAAGCAAATCCATTGTCACATCTCGGAGGCATCTGATGGGTTTAGAAAAGGTGAGAAAACAGAAGAGAATGAGGTCTAGAGGGAAAACACTACTCATATGCTCATGAGACAAAAACAATCATATCACTTCAATCAATTCAAACAAGGGCATACAATCGGTCTAACTATTGTTACAAAAGTGCTCGGTGTCTGTGTTAAAACCGGCGGATCCCGTGTAGGGGGTCCCGAACTATGCGTCTAAGGCTAATGGTTACAGGAGGCGGGGACACAATGTTTACCCAGGTTCGGGCCCTCCCTATGGAGGTAATACCCTACTTCCTGCTTGATTGATCTTGATGATATGAGTATTAAAAGAGTTGATCTACCACGAGATCGTAGAGGCTAAACCCTAGAAGCTAGCCTATGATTATGATTGGTGTTGTCCTACGGACTAAACCCTCCGGTTTATATAGACACTGGAGAGGGCTAGGGTTACACGGAGTCGATTATAGAGAAGGATATCTACATATCCGAATTGCCAATCTTGCCTTCCACGCAAAGGAGAGTCCCACCCGGACTTGGGACGAAGTCTTCAAATTTGTATCTTCATAGTCCAACAGTCTGGCATAAGTACATAGTTCGGCTGTCCGAGGACCCACTAATCCAGGACTCCCTTAGTATCCCCTGAACCAGGCTTCAATGACGATGAGTCCGGCGCGCAGTTTGTCTTCGGCATTGCAAGGCAGGTTCCTTCTCCGAATACTCCAAGGTAGATTTTGAACACATGAATCGTGTCCGGCTCTGCAAAACAAATTCCACGTACCACCGTAGAGAGCATGAAATTCCACAAATCTAATCTGCTGACAACTTTTCATAGCATGACATCATGCCACGGCCCGGTCATCATACAAACCGTTTTTCTCAACCTGCTTCTGCACGTCTTGCGAGGCGGTTTTATTGGCACGTCTTGTCGAAGCAGAGATCGTGTTCCCCTTATCACGGGATTCTCATCAATACGGGCGTGGGTAACCCAACCATGCCGTTAGTATGACTCCTCGGTTTTAGGCAAGTTCCAAACGGCCACGCGGAGGATGCTTGATATTCACCCTCTTTATAAAGAGGCCAAGACCCGTCCTTTTCTTTCCACGCCCGATCCTTCCCTTCCCCTAGCTCGAGTTCCAGCACCCAAGGTTCAGTCTAAGCGCTCCAGACCTTCAACCATGTCCGGATCCAACCTTCAAGGCCGGTGGATGGCCTCTTCCGTCACAAAGGAGGACATCAAGAAGCTTAGGGAGGCTAGGTATCTGACCGCCGAAATCCTTCACAGGCTACCTGCTCAAGGGCAGGTTATCCCCACTCCCGAACCCAACGAGAGTGTTGTATTCGTCTCCCACTTCCTCCGAGGGCTAGGCTTTAGTCTTGATCCTTCGTTAGAGGGCTCATGTTCTATACGGGCTAGATTTTCATGATCTAGCTCCAGATTCCTTCCTTCACATCTCGTCGTTTATCGTCGTGTGTGAGGCCTTCCTCCGCATTATCCCACACTTCGGCTTACGGCTCAAGACCTTCAATGTGAAGCTGAAGATGATCGACGGGCGACACGCAGAGTGCGGAGGCGCTATAATAAGCAAAGGTGCCGACGCCTTATGGCCAAAGGGTTCCTTCCCGGAGGTGTCCGACTATGCCAACGGGAGTGGTTTTACATCGCAGCACCCTGAGGTACAAAGTGGGCACCGCCCCAGCCTTCCGCTCTGCCCCTCTGCCACAACTGGCATCATGGGTCAACAAGGGGCTGGACTAGGGACCAGTTAATGACGTGCTGACATTGCAAAGCCGCATCCGAGATCTCCTCAAGAGGGATATCAATCTCGTCAAAGTAATTCAAGTAATGTTAGTTCGTCGGGTCCTGCCATTCCAACGTTGATCTCTCCGTATATGGGAGTTCAACCCAGAAGGACCGCGAACTATTCAACACTTCTTTGGCGTGACGCTCGAAGGGATGTATCGATTATTCTTCGGATCACGAGTAAAGTGTCCGGACACAACAGAGGATGCGGGGCTCAACTTCAACCATCCAGATACCCAAGTAAGTCACTCCACGACCGAACATGTTGTCAATATATTTGTCACAACATTATTCTGAAAAATCACCCTTGGCCAGGATTGGATAAGAAAGGCGGAGAGGATCAGGTGTTCGGCCCCTCTTCCCGAGGGCTCACCGGATCCTGTACTAACCAGGATGCTGGCTCGCGCACCTTATCAAGTGCCATCGCGGGAGAACGAGGGAAGGAATAGGGAAGCCAAAAGCGGGCTTCATGCTGGAGGTACATTACGCATTATAACCGGGGGAATTAGTGCCCCCGAGTTTGAGGATGATCGGGGAGGAGAATCTAGAATCCCCTCTCCCCACGGGAAGAAAAGGACCGCCCCTGAAGACTTGGAAACGGAGGTTTCCAAACGAGGGAAGAAACCTTCCCCAGGGGGCCCTGCCCCGACGGCACCCTTATCGCACAGCACCCACAAGGGGGCCAACCTTCAATCGAGCTATAAGTGAACAAAGGCACTTTGGTAAGCATGCCCTGCTCTTTTCCTGAGAATAACAACCGAGACATATGTTTCGATGTCCGGCTCATAGCCGTTCTCAACAATGTTCGTCCTCGGGGGATCTTCTTCTGGAGATGATGGAGAGCGAAACGCCTCCCCCTGCTTGCCCGCCTCATGAGGCCAACAACCCTGAGGTGTCGTCCCGGAGGATTTCTCTTGATCCGCAAAGGCCAGAGGGTAATTCTTGGGCCGCCCAAAGTTCGGAGTTCTCGGCTCCTAAGGAGACCAACAGGAAAAGCCTGGGATTGTCCGGTGTACAACCGGACACATTGATGGGTCTTCTGGAGCAAGAGGCTATCTCAGAGGCACATCGTACCTTAATGGGTATGGTGGTTGAGAGGATTTCATCCGCAAAAAGAGGGTTGCATGAAGCTTTTACGAGCCTACTAGAGGCTTTGAGGTACGCAAAGTGATATATATATATATTTGACTGTACCACACACGCAAGGTGTGCTTTGTATAGATAGTATCCCCTGAGACTCTGGTTGCCATCCAGACAAGGCGAGCAGAGGATCATAGTCTCAGGTAATGATAGCGCTGCTTTCGTGCGCAGGCGGCTACAGATCCGGCGGCTGACCGGACTGCTGAATATGCCGAATTGAGGCGGCAACTTGATGTGGCAGATGCGGACATCACGCTTGTGAACAAGCGGCTTGACGAGGCACAAGGTATGTATCTTCGGGTGGTCAGCAAATATTAAGAAGAGCATGATGCTAGTATTTATAGTATGCTTTGACTACAGATGGAGCTGCCGCCGTGGAGACCCTTTGGGCAGAACTTGCCCGAGCCAAGGAGCAAACAAAGAGAAGTGATGCGGCCGCCCTGAAGGCAGCCGAAGAATTAAAAGCCGAATAGGCTGCTCATCGCCAAAGTGAGGACAAAATAGCCAACATGGCTATTGAGCTAGAAAATGCCACTAGCCGATATGAGCTTCTCGAAAGGGAAAACCAAACGAAAAACAACTGACCTAGAGAAGGCCTTGCAAGCAGCAAAGGAACCTTGCTCTGAAATCAGAGCGGCGCGGAAGGAGCTTCGGCAAGCCGGTGATATCGTGGTTGGGAGGCCCTTTTTATTGCGAACGAAGCTCGCCGATCCGAAATATGCCCCTCTTGATCAATTATGGAGTTCTGGAGACGCATACTTGGATTTAGAAAAGAGTGCTACTGATGCGACGGAGTATTTCAAAGATCGAAAAGACCATGAGGTGGAAAGATTGTTCTGGTCGCAGTTCAGTGCTCCAAAGCGTCCGCTGCTGTTGAATGAGCAAATGGCCGAGTGGGTTGAGCTCCATAGGTTATCCGAGCTTGCCATGAAGGCTGTTGTGGATCATCTGTGGCCGAACGAGCCGAGCCAGGGTAGTTATTTTGGTTTGGTGCAACGATTTCTTTGTGTTGTGCCGCATATCGACGCTGTCAAGAGGTCGACGTGCATATAGGGTGCGCGGATGGCTCTCGCCCATGTTAGGACATATTGGGGCGAAGATGGAGGCCACCGATATTGCAACCAGGGGTCCGCCCGCGGGTCAGGACTCACCCGAGCACTATTTTGAAGAAGTCCTAGAAGGTGCCCGTTTAATAGAGGCTCAGTGCTTAAAGAATACCATGTTCCAGTGACATGTATCTTGATTATAAAAACAATGCTTTTGATAATAAAGGCTATATCTATACTTTTGCCCGTAAAGTATTGTAGTGCCTCCTGTGCGGCCGTTTATGTATGTATGTATATAACCTGAAAGTTTGCAGTCGTCGGCTTCAGCCCCCACGCATATAATGTGGGGGGTGTTCGGCAAAAGCGCGTAATCGCACTTGATCCAATGTCTTGGTCCGTTAAGGAGGTGATAGCGCGGCGAACAAGGCAATCAGACTATATAGCTTTAACACTTTCACTTAGTCATAGGAGTTTGATGGTGGGGCTACTATATAGCCCCTGGTATGTCTGCGCTCATCCGAATACGGTGTGTGTTCATACGTGACCGGGAAACCGGTCCTTCGTTAATGTAGAGGAATCATGAAGATTCCACTGGGTCATCGAGTGGTTGACCAGTGTCTCGCTTTATCATGACAGTCAGTTTTCGACTTTCTCTACTGAGGTGCTCATCCAGATGAACCAGGGCACAATCGCAGTAGTTCTCCCGGTGCCACCTTAGCTGATAGAGCGGAATGTAAGTTAGCAAAACACGGGAGCCGGGAAAACCCAACGATTGACCAAAGACATGATTCGGACCTGATGCATATAAGGCCAAACTCGCGATGCCGAACACTCCCGAAGGTATTCAGACTTTACAACATATACTGGGATGAGTACCGCCCTCGATAATGATCCCTGAATTTCCAGGTACGTGCATAACTTCGGCATGACGAAAGAGCGGCTGTGGTAAGGGCATAAATCCCAAAACACCTTTGATGCTGCCCTTGTAACATCCATTTTAGATCGGCGAATAAAGTTTGCCAATAACGTCGGTATTCCTCTTGGTCGTTTAAGTACCAAGAGGATGTGAGCCAACAAGAGACAATAAAAAAGGTTTACACAGGGTCTTAATCTAAAAGAAACCTTGGGATGGGTCCCTGCTGCACGTCTGCGCCTTTGTCTCCATTGTGCCGTATCCTGGAAGGGTATAGCACGATAGTCATTTGTAAAAGAAAGAAAAACTAAGGTGAAATAATCTTTTCTGACCGTACGTAACATTGGTTAAACTTAATGAACCGTGAAAATTCAATTTCTTGAGTATAAATAGGATCCGGCCAAACTATGGATTCTTTTCGTGCGGGCAGCCCCTAGCACCACATATGGGGGCATAGCCATTAATCAAGCTTAGGTTTATCTGGGCTGCTACAACTAGTGGTGCACCGAAAACGTCTAGCCGTGTCTGTGGTCTCGACGACCTATTAATTACTTTGGTTGGAGAGGCCGGTTAGTGGTTCGGTTGCTAGAGCCACCACATATTCTTCCGCACATAGGGGACGCTTTGTATTTCCGCTAATTGTGATGACGCCATGTGGACTGGGCATCTTAAGTTTAAGATGAGCGTAATGCGGAACTACATTGAAACCAGCGAAGGCCGTTCTTCCGAGTAGTGCATGGTAGCCGCTTCGGAAGTTGTCTGGAGAACTGAATACAACCACTAGTGTTAGAGAGCCCGTGCAGCAGGCCTCTACGCCTGGTATTACTCCTTTAAAGGTAGTATTGCTTTGGCTGATTCTTGACGGGTCTATCCCCATCTTGCAGACAGTGTCCTGATATATCATATTAAGACTATTGCCGCCGTCCATGAGGACTCGGGTGAGATGGTATCCGTCAATTATTTGGTCGAGCACCAAGTCAGATGAACCTCCATTCCGGATACTAGTCGGATGATCCCTGCGATCGAACGTGATCGGGCAGGCCGACCATGGGTTGAATTTGGGGGCGACGGGTTCTACAGCATATACGTCTCGAAGTGCGCGTTTGTGCTTCCTCTTTGGTATGTGGGTTGCGTAAATCATGTTCACTATTTTGACCTTGGGTGGAAAAATTTCTGTTCCCCAGTGTTCGGCTCGCGAGGTTCGTCCTCATCTTCACTTGGCGGCTCCCTCCCCTTGTGTTCGGAATTTAGCTTGCCGGCCTGCTTGAAGACCCAGCATTCTCTGTTGGTGTGATTCGCAGGTTTCTTGGGGGTGCCATGAATCTGACATGATCTGTCTAGAATTTTGTTTAGGCTGGACGATCCATCTCTGCCGCCTTTAGATGGCTTCTTCCGTTGACTGGGTCGAGAGCTCCTGAATCTGATGTTTACCGCCGTGTTGTCTGGGCTGTTTTCATTATTTCGACGCTTGTTTTTATTGCATCGCATCTTCCCATTGCCGTCCCTGACTTCGGATGTGCATGGGTCGCTGGTGCCGCTACGGGCCAACCAACTATCCTCACCCACGCAAAAGCGGGTCATAAGGCTTGTTAGGGCTGCCATTGTCCTCGGTTTTTCCTAGCCGAGGTGTCTGGTGAGCCATTCGTCCTGGACACTGTGTTCGAAAGCCACTAAGGCTTTGGCATCCGAGCAGTCGACGATTTGGTTCTTCTTGGTGAGAAATCTGTTCCAAAGTTTACGGGCTGACTCTCCGGGTTGTTGGACGATGTGACTTAAATTGTCTTCATCCGGAGGTCGGACATAGGTCCCTTGAAAATTATCCCTGAAAGCGTCCTCAAGTTTCTCCCAACTTCCAATTGAGTTTTCGGGGAGGCTTTCCAACCAGTGTTGAGCTGGTCCTTTCAACTTGAGGGGCGGGTATTTGATGGCGTGGAGATCGTCTCCTCGAGCCACATGGATGTGAAGAATAAAGTCCTCAATCCAGACCGCAGGGTCTGTCATTCCGTCATATGCCTCTATGTTTACGGGTTTAAATCCCTATAGAAATTCATGATCCAGCACCTCATCGGTGAACCACAGGGGGTGCGCGGCACCCCTGTATTTGGATGTGTCGTGGCACGCTTCCGACGGATGTACTGTTCGGTGTTGATTCTGAGCTGGTATTTGATCAGTATAGTTGTTTTGGTGGCCGTGATGCTGCGTAGGGGCATGCTTCCTAGATCCATAGATGGACCTGGCCATACCAGCTCTTTTGTCCAGGTGCTCACGTAGATCGTGGGCTGACTTATGTGCGGCGTCATTAGCCGCTCTGTCTCGGCCACGGGGTGGTCGATCTGGCAGATCGGTCATATTGTTTTTCGGCAGGATGGGCTCTATAGCCTCGTCGTCGAATTCGGGCAGCAGCTTGCGCTTTGGGTAGCTCTTTGTGTGGCGATCGCCAGCGTATTTTTCGTCAGTGTCGAGCACTTTGTTCCATCTGTGGTTGAGCGTATCCTGCGCAACCTTAAGCCTTTGCTTCTGCTTCTTCAATCTCCTCGCGGTGGCGATAAGCCTTTTGTGGAGGTTCTCTTGTTCCAAATGCTTTTCCAGGATGATGAGTGCATCATCGTCCGGACTGTTCTCCTCTCCGGGGACAGGTTTATGAGTTTTATCTTCGGCATTGCTGTGATCGGTCAACGGCCCCAGACTATGTTCGCCGTCCCCTGGCTTATCCTGCTCTATTGCTGGGTCCATGGGGTCGTCATTACCTTTTGAGTCATCTGGGGTATTATTCTTTCTTGTGTCGTTATCGCTGTTTTTGTTGTGGTGGGATTTAGAGCGGCGCCGCTGACATTGGTGCTTTGGTTGCTTCTCAAGAGGATTATCCTCTATTGCATCCTTCTATTCCTCGCCGTTGTTTTCTTTGGGTGTGTCCACCATGTATATATCATATGATGATGTGCCTGTCCAGCGCCCTGTGGGCGGTTGTTCCTGTTCTTCTCCGGCATCGTCGTTCATACCGTTGATGTCTTCGGAGTCGAAATCAAGCATGTTGGTTGAGTCGTCGATAGTGGCTATTAAGTGGGTGGTGGGTGGGAAACGAATTTCTTCGTCGTCCGCTTCCCACTCAAGCCGGACATAGTTCGAACAAGAGTCTCCTGACTGGGAGAGAGATTTTAATGAGCTTAGCACGTCGCCTAAGGGCGAGTGCTGAAAGATGTCCGCAGAGCTAAACTCCATGACCGGTGCCCAGTCAGGTCCGATGGGCACGGATGCACGCGGTTCGGAGCCCCTGGTCGGAGAGGAGTCCGAGGGTCTGAAGACACAGATCTCCTTAGGAGTGGGATATGCGTTCGACTCTATCGCCGCTGAGTGTGCGGCCTCCATGGCGGGGTCCATCCACCCGTCCTCGGATGGCACAATCTGCTCCGGATTTAAAGCCAAGGCAGCTGTAGGTGCGGTCTCCTGAACACCGCCCGATGGCAGATCTAGGTCATGCTCATCATGGCTGTAGGGCGCACCTGTGATGGGTTCGAATCCGTCGAAGATCAAGTCTCCGTGGATGTCGGCAGTGTAGTTCAGGCTTCCAGACCTGACTTGATGGCTAGGGGCGTAGCTACCGATCTTCTCCAGACGGCCAAGCGAGTTGGCCCGCAGTGCGAAGCCGCCGAATATGAAGATCTGTCTGGGGAGGAAAGCCTCACCCTGGATCGCATCATTGTGGATGATTGAAGGAGCCATCAAGCCTTACCGTGATGGCACAGTGGAACTCTCAATGAAATCACCAATGTCAGTGTCAAAACTGGCGGATCTCGGGTAGAGGGTCCCAAACTATGTGTTTAAGGCTAATGGTAGCAGGAGGCGGGGGGCACAATGTTTACCCAGGTTCGGGTCCTCTCTATGGAGGTAATACCCTACTTCCTGCTTGATTGATCTTGATGATATGAGTATTACAAGAGTTGATCTACCACGAGATCGTAGAGGCTAAACCCTAGAAGCTAGCCTATGATTATGATTGTTGTTGTCCTACGGACTAAACCCTCCGGTTTATATAGACACCGGAGGGGGATAGGGTTACACAGAGTCGGTTACAGAGAAGGAAATCTACATATCCGAATTGCCAAGCTTGCCTTCCACGCAACGGAGAGTCCCACCCGGACACAGGACGAAGTCTTCAATATTGTATCTTCATAGTCCAACAGTCCGGCATAAGTACATAGTCCGTCTGTCTGAGGACCCCCTAATCCAGGACCCCCTCACTCGGACTATACTATGTACATGGGGGGATACTACTACTCATATGGTGGTTGACTAGAAGTTTTAATCGGTAGAAGACTCCATGATATCTGCTCCAGCTTCATCAACATAGTCATCATTGCTGTCGTCGGGGTCTGAGACGGTGTCGTCGATGATGATGTAGTCCTCCGAACGAATGTCGTTGGAATCATCGTCATCTCCTCCTGGCGTGGGGTCTCCCATGAATACTCCTAGCTTCCTTGTCAGGTCATCATTCTTCTTCACGAGTATCGTCATTTCCTCCTCATATCCGTCGCGTGTAAACTTGAGTTCTTCCTCAAGCTCCATGATCTTGATCATTACCTTCTTCAGATCTATCATGCCTGGGCACATCTGGTTCTCCTGGCGACGAATGTGCTAGTTTAACTCCTGGATGAAAGCTGCAATGGACCTGCCCCTCCTGGTGTTGATCATCTCCCATTGCTCATCTTGGCGCCCACATATATGGTAGATAGTATCCTTGAGATCCTTGTGGTAAACTTCTCCAATGCGTCCCATAGCAATGTGGGCTGCCATGCTCTTTCCTAAACTCCAGGTTGGTGCATCAAAGGAAAACTCTATGGGCTCAGTGACTGGCATGAACGTCCTTCCTGGAACTTGAACTCGAATCATCCAGCGCTGCTCTGCTGGTAAAGTGGCAATGTAGGTCCCGGTGAAGCTTGGTATTCCGATGTTCAAGTACCTAGTAACTTCATTCAAGTGCCGTCCAAACGGTGTGTCTTCATCCGGTTGTGTAAACTTGTTCCTTGCATCCGCCATCCTATAGAGTAGAAAAGGAGAGGAGTCAGAAAAGAGGAGAGAAGAGTGACCTATGGTTTTAGCTTAGTGGTCGTCCTACAGTGAACGTGTGCTCTGATACCATCTTGTAGCGACCAGATCTCAAACAGTCTAGTCTCTGTGCATAATGTCATCCCTGTATCAGTAATGCTGGCACGCACACTACTTGAGGATTTATAACAGAGTTTTAATCACACACTTATTACATCGAATGTCTCAAAAGAGAACTTATTACAATAATATGGCTTAAGGCCATCTAAAAACGATAATAGCGGAAGGCTTGGAAGATAAAGTGAGTTCCATCAACTCCAACGACATAGCTGAGTGAACGGCAATGACCTATGGCACCTTACTCGTCATCTAAAAAATCTGCAACATGAAATGTTGCAGCCCGAAATGGGTCAGCACATGGAATATGCTGGCAATGTAACACATAGAGTAACGAACAGGTAAATGCTATCACTACATGCATATATGGCTGGTGGAAAGCACTATGGTTACAGTTTTGCATAAAACCAAGTTTTCCCTACAACAAAGGAATAAATTTTATTTAACTATCATGGTGGTTGTTAAACATTGAGAAGGTTCCTCCAACTCAATCCCAATTAAGCAACACAATTAACCCAATCAAATTAATTTAGAGTGATGAGATCAACATGATAATCCAAGAACCAGATACTCAAGATGTCCATAACCGGGGACACGGCTAACCATGATTAGTTTATATATTATGCAGAGGTTTCACACTTTCCCCACAAGACTCGATCTGCTCCGTTGGATTTCTCGCATTACATGGTGTTTGAGAAACGGATGACCGAGACACAGTCTTTCAGAAGCATTAACTCTCTACTCCGGGTAGACAGTACCACCTACATCCCCTACATATGCTAGTCTACCTCTTCAAGAGCTCACGCAACATACTCAACTATGCCAGAGCCCATATTGGCTTGTGGCTGCACACGGAAATTTCTAGCATGAATAATCTTATGACCCCTTTTAGCCTTGGTGGCATTCCATAGGTTGATCACACAGGTACTCCAGGATATCCTAGGATGACAATGGATTCTCCAGGTGCCCTGACAACCACTGGTTACTCCAGGGTGCCTCAACCTATCCACCTAGATGTGTATTTAAGTAGCCACCTTAAGTTATCCATTAATTAACAATACTCACATCTATCATGGATACACTCACCCAATCCACGTTTACTAACATAGCATAGCAATCCTGAGCATAACGTAGAAGTAACTCCCAAAGGCTTGATAATAAAAGGGAAATAGGTTCTACCTCATCAACTACTTCCCAAACCCACATGTTATTCAGATCCTAACCATGCAATGTTTGAGGGTTGAGACTAATGCATAAAAACTGGGTTATAAAGAGGTATGATCAAAGTGTTACTTTCCTTGATGATGATCCGCAAAATCTAGAGACTCGTAGTAGCACGCTTCGCACTCCGGGAATTCTATCGCAAGCAAACAATAACATACATAAGCACTCAACTGGAAGCACGGGTAAAACTCAAATCAGAAGATCTAACCAGAAAATTCAACTGAAGAACTCCGGTTTGCAAAAAGAATCAAATCAAACGAAGCAACGAAACTCAAACTACGAAAGAAACAAGATTCATTTACTAATCTAGACTAAAGTCAAATTTTATAGTACCAAAATCTTGTTCAAGTTGGTTAAATAAAAAGAGGGCTTCGAGATGAAGATATAGGCGCTTGTTTCACCTGATTCGGATAAACGAGCGAAAAGATAAACTAAAACAAAGATCGGGGCACAAATCGCGATCGAAAATAATCGCGGAAAAACCCTGGAAAAATAAAACGAGACGAACAGGCTAACAAACGAACGTTCGCTGTCTGCGGGTAACTGACGAACAACATTCATTAAAACAAATGTATGGACGAACGTCCGCTATTTAACTAAACCGGAAAAAAACCGAACCGATCTAAAAAAACTAGATCTAGGGTTTCAAAAAAACCGATCGGTTTTCCTGAGAAAACCAAACGGCGGCGGCGGCTACCTTGGTGGCAGCGGGCAGAGGCTCCGGCGACGGGGCGACGGGTTGGTGGCGGCGGCGACTCCGGCGGCGGGGCGACGGGGTGGTGGCGGCGGCGCCGGCAACTCCGGCGGGGCGGCGGGGAACGGCGTTGGTGGCGGCAGCGAGAAGCGGTGGTGGTGGCGCTAGGGTTGGCGGGGCGGGGCGGCTGGGCTGGCAGTAGGGGTCGGGCCGCGGCCTTTAAAGGGGCAACCAGGCAGTGTCCGGGTCGAGCACGGCCCGGTTAGGTCGGTTCACTTTTTTTCAATAATCCTGACGCGGAAAAACAAATAAAAGAAATACTAAACAGAGTCCGAAAATCCTGAAATAAATTTTCACGGTCCTCTAATAACATTGCGGACAAAGTGAACATTTATTTGGGCCTCTAATGCAATTTTGAAAAAATGCATCTTTTTCCTAATTCAAATAAAATAGCAATAAAAGTCCAAATAAAATTCTTATTTGATTTTAATATTTTCCTCCAATATTTCTTTTATTTGGAGAAGTCATTTTATCCCCTCTCTTTTATTTGCATATTAGAAATATTTGAAGAGAAAAATAATTAAAACCAAATGATCCTCTTTTCAAAATTTGAGAAAAACTCAAATATGAAAATAATGAAATCCCCAACTCTCTCCGTGGGTCCTTGAGTTGCTTAGAATTTCTAGGATCAACCAAAAATGCAATAAAATATTATATGCAATGATGTCCTATGTATAACTATCCAAATTGAAAATTTGGGATGTTACAAACCTACCCCCCTTAAGATGAATCTCGCCCTCGAGATTCGGGTTGACTGGAAAATAGGTGCCGGTGGTCCTTCCATAGGTCTTCCTCTTGTATCGAGGTGGCTTCATCCTCGGTGTGGTGACTCCATTGAACTTTGCAAAACTTGATAACCTTACTGCGTGTGACTCGGTTGGCAAACTCGAGAATCTTCACTAGTTTCTCCTCATAAGTCAAATCGCTACCCAGTTGAATCTCTTCCAGTGGCACTGTATCTCTCAGAGGAATTTCGGCCATCTCTGTGTGGCACTTCTTCAACTGGGAAACGTTGAACACATCGTGAACTCCTAACAATCCTTCTGGCAATTCCAGCTTGTAAGCAACTTCTCCCATACGTTCCAAAACTTTGTATGGTCCAACGAAACGTGGTGCTAACTTTCCATTAACTCCAAAACGCTTAACTCCTCGAAGTGGGGACACACGAAGATATACTCTGTCTCCGACTTTGTAAACTATCTCCTTGCATTCAGAATCCGCATAGCTCTTCTACCTAGATTGGGCTAGCTTGAGTCTGTCGCGAATCAACTTAACCTTCTCTTCAGACTCCTTAATCAAATCATGTCCAAACAACTGACAGTCTCCAACTTCATCCCATAGCAACGGTGTCCTACACCTCCTTCTGTACAAGGCTTCGAAAGGGGTCATCTTCAAACTGGCTTGATAATTGTTATTGTGAGAGAACTCTACATACGACAAATTGTCGTCCCAACTAGATCCATAATCTAGTGCACAAGCTCTCAACATGTCCTCCAGAATCCGATTGACTCTCTCGGTCTGTCCATCCGTCTGTGGATGAAAGGTTGTACTGAACTCTAGCCTGGTACACAAAGTCTCATGCAATTGATTCCAGAACTTTGAGGTAAACTGGGTTCGTCTATCTGAAACAATGGTCCTCGGAACTCCATGCAGACATACGATCCTGGTCATGTATATCTTTGCCAACTTAGCACTAGTGTAAGTGGTCTTCACTGGGATGAAATGAGATACCTTCATCAACCGATCGACTACAACCCAAATCGAGTCACAGCCTGAACGAGTCCTGGGCAAGCCTGTGATAAAGTCCATGTCTAGCTTGTCCCACTTCCATTTGGGTATCGACAATGGTTGTAGCAAACCTGCTGGCTTCTGATGCTCGGCCTTTACTCTCTGACATACATCACATACTGCTACATACTCTTCAATGTCCTTCATTCCGGTCCACCAAAAACCGTCCTTTAAATCCAGATACATCTTGGTGTTTCCTGGGTGAATCGAATACGGCAAATCATGGGCCTCCTACAGAATCAACTTCCTGATCTCAGGGTCATTAGGCGAATATACGCGATCCTCAAACCATAAAGTATCATGCTCATCCTCATGAAATCCTTTAGCCTTTCCTTTGCTCATCCTTTCCTTTATCTCGTCAATCTCCTTGTTAGTCTTCTAAGCTTCCCTGATCTTATTCATCAAGGTAGACTGAATTTCCAATGCTGCTACATAACCTCTCGGAACTATTTCCAAACATAGCTCACGAAGATCCTCTGCTAACTCCTTGGGTAATCCTCCGGTCATGAGTGTATTGACATGACTCTTGCGGCTCCACGCATCTGCTACTACATTAGCCTTTCCGGGATGATAGTGCAAATTCATATCATATTCCTTAATGAGCACCAACCATCTCCTTTGCCTGAGGTTCAAATCCTTCGGCGTGAAGGTATACTTCAAACTCTTGTGATCCGTGTACACCTCAAAATGATTTCCAATTAGAAAATGTCTCCATGTCTTCAAC
The DNA here is from genome assembly GCF_018294505.1 of Triticum aestivum. Classification (NCBI taxonomy): domain Eukaryota; kingdom Viridiplantae; phylum Streptophyta; class Magnoliopsida; order Poales; family Poaceae; genus Triticum; species Triticum aestivum. Next base: position 177,895,840 of record NC_057804.1, read on the forward strand.
GCATGCACTACGGCTGCTAACTCCAAATCGTGTGTAGCATAATTTTTCTCATGAGGTTTAAGCTTTTGTGAGGCATATGAAACAACTCTTCCCTCCTGCATAAGCACTGCTCCAAGTCCTCGATGAGAAGCGTCGCAATACACTTGATAGTCCTTGCGTTGATCTGGAAGAATCAACACTGGGGCTGTAACCAAACGTTTCTTCAACTCCTGAAAACTGGCCTCACATTCCTCAGTCCATTTGAACTTGGTGTCCTTCTTCAACAACTTTGTCATTCCCTTTGCAATCTTGGAGAAATTCTCGATGAACCTCTGGTAGTATCATGCGAGTCCAAGAAAACTCCAGATCTCTCCAACCGACGTGGGTGGTACCCATTTAGTCACAGTGACTACCTTGGTGGGGTCTACTTGTATTCCTTCTCCGGATATAACATGTCTGAGGAATCCAACTTCCTTCAACCAAAACTCACACTTGCTGAACTTGGCATATAACTGATGTTCCCTGAGCTTCTCGAGAACCAAACGGAAATGCTCCTTATGCTCCTCTTCATTCTTCGAGTAGACCAATATATCATCAATGAACACTATGACGAACTTATGCAAAAACTCCATAAACACCTTGTTCATCATGTTCATGAAATAGGCACGCGCGTTAGTCAGACCAAATGACATAACGGTTTACTCATATAGCCCGTACCTTGTGGTAAAAGCTGTCTTAGGTATATCCTGCTCTCGAATCTTCAGCTGGTGATATCCTGATCGTAGATCGATCTTGGAAAATACTTTAGCTCCTTGCAACTGGTCAAACAAATCATTGATCATCGGCAGTGAGTACTTGTTCTTGATCGTCACTTTGTTCAACGCACGGTAATCAACAACCATCCTTAATGATCCATCCTTCTTCTCCACTAGAAGTACTGGGGATCCCCAAGGTGACAAACTTGGTGAATATAGCCTTTATCTAGTAGCTCCTTAATCTGCTTCTTAATTTCCTCCAAATCCTGGGCGGGCATCCGATACGGTCTCTTTGATATTGGCCCTATGCCTGGCAAAAGCTCAATCAAAAACTCAATGTCTCTATCCGGTGGCATGCCTAGCAACTCCTCTGGAAATACGTCAGGGAAATCCTTCACCACTGGTACTTCCTCCTATACAACTCCTGATAAGGAATTCACTTGAGTCCTCTTCGGCACATGCCCGAATACATACTTAACCTTCTTCCTTCTAGGGTGGTGAGCATAATTGACTTACTAGCGCAGTCAATGTTCCCTCCATACTTTGATAACCAATTAATGCATAATATTACATCCAGTCCTTGTGACTCCAATATGATTAGGTCTGAGGGGAACACATAGTTACCAATCCTTAATGGTAATCGATCACACCATAGGCTAGCTATATACTCAGCTCCTGGCGAGGTTACTAACATGGGTGACCTAAGGGCTTGGGTTGGTAGGTTATACTTATCCACAAATCCCCTTGATATATATGAATGAGATGCACCAATATCAAAAAGAACGATTGCAGTAAATGAGTAAACCAAAAACTTACCTATAACTGCATCTGGCTGCGCTTCAACCTCCTCCACGCTAACGTGGTTCACTTGTCCTCTGTTGAAAGGGTTGGGCTTCTTCCCAGAGCTTCCATTGCCATTTCCATTCTTTGCTTCAAAACACTCTGTGGCGTAATGTCCATTCTTCCCGCACTTGAAACAAGTAATGTGACTTAGATCCTTCTTGGTGGGCGTTGCTGGGTTGGAAAAATTCTGGCCGTTGCTTCCTCCATTCCCATTCCCATTCCCATTCTTGGGGCCACTATGGTTATGCGAACTTCCTCCATTGGAATTAAGGCCTCCATGGTTGTGGTGAATGTGTCCTCCCGAGTTCGGGGTAAAACGAGGCCTCTGCTGGGCTCCTGAAGCGTACTTCCCATGTCCATACTTCCTCTTGCGGCTGTCTAACTGATGTTGCTTCCCTTTAATCATAAGAGCTCTAACCACCAACTCCTGGTAGTTGTTGAATGTTGCCACCATCAACAGCATGCTCATCTCATCATTCAATCCTTCTAGAAACTTATCCTGCTTAGCGGCATCTGTAGCTACGTCATCAGGGGCATAATGTGCTAACTTACCAAACTCATCCACATACTGGCCCACTATGCGTCCTCCTTGGTGCAAGTTGTGAAACTCACGATTCTTCATGTTCATAGCTCCTGCTGAAACATGGGCAATGCGAAAAAGCCTACTGAAACCGGTCCCATGTAATAGTGTCAATGGGGTAAGTGGCTGTGAAATTCTCCCACCATGATGTTGCGGGTCCATCAAGATGATGTGTGGCAAAACGCACTCTCTCCGCATCTGTGCATCTTGCAATGGTCAGCTCCCTTTCAATCTAGCGGAGCCAATCATCTGCAACAATCGACTCGGTGATACTAGAGAACACCGGTGGATTCAACCTTAGAAAACGGGCTAGATGATCAACAGGTGGTGGTGGTGGTGGGTTGTTGTTGTTGTTGTTGTTGTTCCCCTGGTTCTGATTCTAAACTAGTAGGTACATCAGGGTATTCTGCTGCTGGATCAACTGAGTGAGCTCTGGTGGGAAAGCAAATCCATTGTCACGTCTCGGAGGCATATGATGGGTTTAGAAAAGGTGAGAAAACAGAAGAGAATGAGGTCTAGAGAGAAAACACTACCCATATGCTCATGATACAAACACAATCATATCACTTCAATCAATTCAAACAAGGGCATACAATCGGTCTAACTATCGTTACAAAAGTGCTCGGACTATACTATATACATGGGGGAATACTACTACTCATATGGTGGTCGACTAGAAGTTTTAATCGGTAGAAGACTCCATGATATCTGCTCCAGCTTCATCAACATAGTCATCATCGCTGTCGTCGGGGTCTGAGTCGGTGCCATCGATGATGATGTAGTCCTCTGAACGAATGTCCTTGGAATCGTCGTCATCTCCTCCTGGCGTGGGGTCTCCCATGAATACTCCTAGCTTCCTTGTTAGGTCGTCATTCTTCTCCACGAGTATCGTCATTTCCTCCTCATATCTGTCGCATGTAGACTTGAGTTCTTCTTGCATCTCCATGATCCTGATGATTGCCTTCTTCAGATCTATCATGCCTGCGCACATCTGGTTCTCCTGGCGACGAATGTGCTAGTTTAATTCCTAGATGAAAGCTGCACTGGACCTGTCCCTCCTGGTGTTGATCATCTCCCATTGCTCATCTCGGCGCCCACATATCTAGAAGATAGTATCCTTGAGATCCTTGTGGTAAACTTCTACAATATGTCCCATAGCGATGTGGGCTGCCATGCTCTTTCCTAAACTCCAGGTTGGTGCATCAAAGGAAAACTCTATGGGCTTAGTGACTGGAATGAACGTCCTTCCTGGAACTTGAACTCGAATCATCCAGCGCTCCTCTTCTGGTAAAGTGGCGATGTAGGTCCCGGTGAAGCTTGGTATTCCGATGTTCAAGTACCTAATAACTTCCTTCAAGTGTCGTCCAAAAGGTGTGTCTTCATCCGGTTGTGTAAACTTGTTCCTTGCATCCGCCATCCTATAGAGCAGAAAAGGAGAAGAGTCATAAAAGAGTAGAGAAGAGTGACCTGTGGCTTTAGCTTAGTGGTCATGTCCTACCGTTAGCGTGTGCTCTGATACCATCTTGTAGCGACCAGACCTCAAATAATCTAGTCTCTGTGCATCAGTGTCATCCCTGGATCTGTAATGCTGACACGCACAGTACTTGAGGATTTATTAAAGAGTTTCAATCACACACTTATTATATCGAATGTCTCAAAAGAGAACTTATTACAATTACAATAATATGGCTTAAGGCCATCTAAAAACGATAATAGTGGAAGGCTTGGAAGATAAAGTGAGTCCATCAACTCCAACGACATAGCTGAGTGAACGACAACGACCTATGGCACCTTACTCGTCATCTGAAAATTCTGCAACATGAAATGTGGCAGCCCAAAATGGGTTAGCACATGTAATATGCTGGCAATGTAACACATAGAGTAATGAATAGGTAAATGATATCACTACATGTATATATGGTTGGTGGAAAGCTCTATGGTTACTGTTTTGCATAAAGCCAATATTTCCCTACAACAAAGGAATAAATTTTATTTAACTATCGTGGTGGTTGTTAAACATTGAGAAGGTTCCTCCAACTCAATCCCAATTAAGCAACATCATTTAGCCCAATCAAATTAATTTAGAGTGATGAGATCAACATGATAATCCAAGAACCAGATACTCAAGATGTCCATAACCGGGGACACGGCTAACCATGATCAGTTTATAAACTTTGCAGAGGTTTGCGCACTTTTTCCCACAAGACTCGATCTCCTCTGTTGGATTTCTCGCACTACATGGTGTTTGACAAACGGATGACCGAGACACAGTCTTTCACAAGCATTAACTCTCTACTCCGGGTAGACAGTACCACCTACATACCCTACATCTGCTAGTCTACCTCTTCAAGAGCTCACACAACATACTCAACTATGCCAGAGCCCATTTTGGCTTGTGGCTGCACACGGAAGTTTCTAGCATGAATAATCTTATGACCCCTTTGACCCTGGGTGGCATTCCATAGGATGATCACACGGGTACTCCGGGATATCCTAGGACAACATTGGATTCTCCAGGTGCCCTGACAACCACTGGGTACTCCAGGGTGCCTCAGTCAATCCACCCAGATGTGTATTTAAGTAGCCACCTTAAGTTATCCATTAATTAACAATACTCATATCTGTCATGGATACACTCACCCAATCCACGTCTACAAGCATAGCATAGCAATCCTGAGCATAACGTAGAAGTAACTCCCAAAGATTTGATAATAAAAGGGTAATAGGTTCTACCTCATCATCTTCTTCCCAAACCCACATGTTATTCAGATCCTAACCATGCAATGTTTGAGGGTTGAGACTAATGCATAAAAACTGGGTAATAAAGAGGTATGATCAAAGTGTTACTTGCCTTGCTGATGATCCGCAAAACCTAGAGACTCATAGTAGCACGGTTCGCACTCCGGTAATTCTATCGCAAGAAAATAATAACATACATAAGAACTCAACTAGAGGCATGGGTAAAACTCAAATAAGAAGATCTAACCAAAAAGTTCAAGTGAAGAACTCTGGTTTGCAAAAAGAATCAAATCAAACGGAGCAACGAAACCCAAACTACGAAAGAAATAAGATTCGTTTACTAATCTAGACTAAAGTCAAATTTTACAGTACCACAATCTTGTTCAAGTTGGTTAAACCGAAAGAGGGCTTCGAGACGAAGATCTAGGCGCTTGTTTCACCTGATTCGGATAAACGAGCGAAAAGATAAACTAAAACGAAGATCAGGGCAGAAATCGCGATCGAAAATAATCACGGAAAAACACTGGAAAAATAAAACGAGACGAACAGGCTAATGAACGAACGTTCGCTATCTGCGGCTAACTGACGAACAATGTTCGTTAAGATGAACATACGGATGAGCATTCGCTATTTACCTAAACCAGAAAAAAAACCGAACCGATCTAAAAAACTAGATCTAGGGATTTGAAAAAAAACGATGGGTTTTCCCGAGAAAACTGGATGGCGCCAGCGGCTACCTTAGCGGCGGCGGGATAAGCGGCGGGCGGCGGCGGCAACTCCGGTGGGGGGCGATGGGGTGGGGGTGGCGGTGGGCGGCGACGGCGACTCCGGCGGGGCAGCGGGGAACGGCGTCGGCGACGGCAGCGAGAAGTGGCGGCGACGGCGCTAGGGTTGGCGGGGCGAGGCAGTTGGGCTGGTGGTGGGGGTCGGGCTGCGACCTTTAAAGGGGCCAGCTAGGCAGTGTCCGCGTCGAGCACGGCCCGGTTAGGTCGGTTCACTTTTTTTTAGATAATCCTGATGCATAAAAACAAATAAAAGAAATACTAAACAAAGTCCAAAAATTCTGAAATAAATTTTCACGGTCCTCTAATAACATTCCGGACAAAGTGAACATTTATTTGGGCCTCTAATGCAATTTCGAAAAAAACGCACTTTTCCTAATTCAAATAAAATTCTTATTTGATTTTAATATTTTCCTCCAATATTTCTTTTATTTGGAGAAGTCATTTATCCCCTCTTTTTAATTTTCATATTAGAAATATTCAAAGAGAAAAATAATTAAAACCAAATGATCCTCTTTTCAAAATTTGAGAAAAACTCAAATATGAAAATAATGAAATCCCCAACTCTCTCCGTGGGTCCTTAAGTTGCTTAGAATTTCTAGGATCAACCAAAAATGCAATAAAATATGATATGCAATGATGTCCTATGTATAACATTCCAAATTGAAAATTTGGGATGTTACGATTATCCAAAGAGAAGCAAGCAACTAAACTTGGGAATGCCCGAGTGGCATCCCCTGCTTCTTCTAACGACCATCGGTATTTTACTCAGAACTATATTTTTATTCGTCACATATTATGATTTTTGCTTGGTGCTTCTTGTATGATATGAGTCTTTGCTTGTTGTTTTTAAGTCTTGAATCCTTGCTGGACACACCTATTTGAGAGAGCCAAAATTATGTCATGACTTGTTAGAATTGCTCTCTTTGCTTCACTTAAATCTTTATGAGCTATGGAATTGCTCTAGTGCTTCACTTATATCTTTTTGAGAATGGTGTGCTTTAGTAATTTTGAAGAAATTCTCTCTTGCTTCACTTAGATTTATTTGAGAGTTAGTAATTTTTTTAAGAATTCTCTCTTGCTTCACTTAAATTATTTTGAGAGAAAGAAATATTATGCTCATGATCTTCATTTATATTTGTTTGAGCTTATCAAAATCAACCCATGAAAATTAGTTCCAAAGTGATAGATATCCAAGGAGGATATAATAAAAACTTTCATTAAGATCATTGGACAAAATAAACTTGATTCCTTGTAATAGTTGAGATATGATGATGTGATATGTGAGTCATGTTGATGAGTAATTATGCTTTAGTAAGAATATTGGTGTTAAGGTTTGTGATTCCCTATGCAAGCATGAAAGTCAATAGTTATGCAATGAAATTACCTCCTACTTCTGGTGCATTATTCGGTGTTAATTATGTTTAATGCTCGCTTACGAGATTTTTCATTTCTTGGTTGGTCGCTTCTCAATCTTTTGCTAGCTTTCATTTTCACTAAGTATGATCACTACTTGTGCATCCAAAATCCTTTGAACCAGTTTTGCCACATGAGTCCACCATACCTACCTACATGCGGTATTATTTTGCCGTTCTAAGAAAATTTTTATGTGCCATCTCTAATTTTCAAAATAAATTTCTCTTTTGTGTGCTCGTACCGCTCATGAAGAGGTAGGGGGTGGCTAATATATTTCCATGCTAGATATGTTATTCTCACAATGAGTGTTTATTCACTTGTCATTGCACGAGAGTAAGGCAAAGGTATTAGGGATGCCCAGTCCCGAAATGAAAAATGAATTTACTTTATGTTGTCGAATAATAAATTCCTTGGAAAGTGTTGGTATGGAGGGCACCCATGGATACGATTAGCCATGGGAAGTGAAAGTATGGTTGAAAAAGGAATAAACTTTAATTTCTGTTTGGGAACCGCCTATGATATATCTAGCATGGAAAGTATTGAGAACTTCTCAATCATTCTCGTTCATAGGAAAAGCATGCCTCCCAAAATGTTTTTAACTCTATGTTTTTCGCTTTGAGCTCTGGCACCTCTACAAATCCCTACTTCCCTTCGCGAAGAGCCTTTCATTTACTTTATGGATTTCTTATTCTTTATTTGAGTCTCCATCTTCTCTTATAAAGCACCAACTAAGGGGCACTATGACTGTACTTGAGCATTGGGTGTAGCTAATATGCGAGTGTGTTTCATGAATGGATCAATGATTGAGCATGATGTGCTAGGGATAACTTATTTTAGCACTGATATTTTGAAAGACATGGTTGCTTGTTGATATGCTTGAGTATTTAAGTCTCATGTCAAAACTAGAGTATTGCTTTGAACCATATAAAAGTCCAAATGTCCATGCTACAAAGAAAAGAATATGTGATGAACATGTTAGGCAGCATTCCACATCAAAAATTCTATTTTTATCATTTACCTACTCAAGGACGAGCATGAATTAAGCTTGGGGATGCTGATACGTCTCCAACGTATCTATAATTTTTTATTGTTCCATGCTATTATATTATTATTCTTGGATGTTTTACAATCTTTTTACAGTCATTTTATATCATTTTTGGTACTAACCTATTGACATAGTGCCAAGTGCTAGTTGCTATTTTCTGCATGTTTTTTACATCGTAGGAAATCAATACTAAACGGAGTCCAAACACAGCACAACTTTTTGTGGATTTTATGGACCAGAAGACATCTAGTGGGCCGGAGAAGCACCTGAGGGGTGCTCCGAGGGCAGCACAACGTACCAGGGCGCGCCTGGAGGGCCAGGCATGCCCTAGTGGGTTGTGCCCACCTCAGTTGCCTCCCGAACCGCCTCTTTACTCTATAAATACCCCAATATTCCAAAACCCCTAGGGGAGTCAACGAAAATCATTCTAGATGCCGCAAGTTCCAGAACCACCAGATCCAATCTGGACACCATCACAGAGGGTTTCATCATGCCCATTGGTGCCTCTCCGATGATGCGTGAGTAGTTCTTTGTAAACCTACAGGTCCGTAGTTAGTAGCTAAATGGCTTCCTCTCTCTCGTTTCATTCTCAATACAATGGTCTCTTGAAGATCCATATGATGTAACTCTTTTTGCGGTGTGTTTGTTGGGATCCGATGAACTTTGAGTTTATGATATCTTTTTATCCATGAAAGTTATTTGAGTCTTCTTTGATCTGTTATATGCATGCACTACTGGAATCAGGATCTTTGTCATCAGCCGTCTCTTTGCCGTCCTCTAGCGGACGGCATAGAAGCATTGCTGTCAGCAAGCAGACAACAAAGAGGGAGGGTGGCCCACTAGCGGGAGCCACCTAACGGCCACTTTCTTTGCCGTCCGCTAGTCGACGACAAAGAAAGTGCCCAAACTAATGTCCATTAGCTAGGCTATTTGTCGTCTGCTAGCAGACGGCAAAGAATGTGCCCTAACTAAAAAGCCAACACACGCCCCACCCCTCTCTCTCTCTCTGACCCTTCTCTCTCCCCGCCACGTGCCCGAGCCGTCGCCGCCCCGCGCCACCCCCGTCGTCGGCCGCCCCACCCCCGTGTTGCCGCCACCCTGCGCCACCCACATCACCGCACCGCCCCGATGACCCCCTCTCTGCCCCAGCAACCCCCTCCCTGCCCCGCGCCAACCCCGTCGCCACGCCGCCCCTGCCGCCCCGGTGACCCGCTCCTCCGCACCGCGCCACCCTGACCTCACCTGCTACTCCTTTGACCATGCACATCAAAGTCAAGTAAGTGTGCCTCCCTGCTCCCCGCCCCTGGTCCACTCCATACACATCTCTTGCCGGAAGCCCTAAGCTATAAAGCCCAAATTATTTCCTGGTCGAAGGTCCCATCGTTAGTTTCGAGCTCATGAGCAGAGTTCTCTGTGCTGGGGGGAGTACCACAGAGCGATGTTGGGAGGTTACCAAATCATTGTGTATTTTTGTCAAAATTTGAAATTAACTCTGCCAAGATGCTTTGTTTTAGCTCAGATCAAAGTTAGGTTAAATTGTGTCATACAATTCAGAGTTATTTGAATTTGTATGTTAATATAGGATTTTCTCTTAGTTTCATGGCTTCCTATTGATGGTTCTAAGCTGGCGCTGGCTTGATATAGCAGCAGTAATGCAGAGCAATCTAGTTTCTGAGATAGGCTCTTGTTCCAAGGCTGTATTACTTTGTGTAGTTTATTTAGTAGATGTGCTTAGCAAGTTAAAAGGGGAACTGCAATAATTATGTTGCTTGGCAGATCTTTTTATTGTAATTACTTAAGTTGTAATCATGGCTCATTTTGTAACAAATGGTTCATTGTGTTGGAGAGTACCGCGGAGCATTGTTGGGAGTAGATCAAATTATAGCATATTGTTAGTCAAATTTTCAACGTCATGTTGCTAAGACTGCCTTTATCACAGAACTTCAATTATGCATATCTCTTCTTTCTCTAGACACTACTCCAAGTAAATTAAAACCAAATGTTACTCCAAGTAACTGCAACTTGTTAATTAAAGGATCATTTGTAGTTTCAGCAATTTTCCTTGCATATGTAGTTTTAATTAAAGGATCATTTGTTTTCATACTATTGAACCTTGTGTGGGGAGCTGTTTTCATACTCCCTCTATATATAAGAGACATTATGGGCACCTCCGAGATACCTAGACAATACATATATATCAATTTAATTTATCAAATAGGGAGAAAATCCTATGTTGGTTACACTTGAACCTTGTGTTATCTTTGAATATCACCATCAATATCTTTGGTAGTGGTAATGTTTTCTTATTGGTATCACCATCAATTTGGTTTACATTTTCAGTTTTGTTTCATGTCGAAAGAAATCCCTAGTTTTGAAGGGTTCTAGCTGTTGCCATCATATGTCCAGAAGTGCATTGCTTTTTGAATGTGAAATGGTAACTTTGAGTAGTTGATTATCTTCTACTCAAAACTTATGTTGCTGTAATGTTGCATATTAATGTTATAAGGGTAGTAATTGGTCTCTTCTGCTGCTTATCAGAGATGGGGGGAGGCCACAACCGTAGGCTGCGCTCTACCACACCGAAGTACGAGTTGGATGGTTTCGAGTTCTTCATGGTCATACTTGAGAATTCCTCCAGGAGGTAGGTATATAAAAGGAGAGATCTCCCCTTCACCCATCTCTTTATGATAACTCTGCTATTTTCTACATCACTCCTTGACCCACGCTGCAGAGGCTGCCTGACACTTTTATGAAGATGTTGGACGGCCATCGGCCAAAGAATGTGAAGCTGCGACAGGCCGGCAGTGGGCTTCGTGGGCATTGGGACGTGGAGGTGGTGATCAGGTACGACCACATGTGCCTATGTCATGGCTGGGAGCAGTTCGTTTGTGCCTACGACCTGCGGCACAGGTACTTCCTTTTCTTCAGGTACGATGGTGACGCCATGCTCACCATGAAGGTGTTCAACACGACTATGTGCCGCATGCACTACCAGGACGACGATGATGTCAGTACATTCTGCCTCTTCTTCCTCTACATTTGGCTTTGTCTCACAATGATTGTTAAAAAAACTTTGTTGCATTTGGTCAGGCAATGGGAGCAGCAGCAGAGACTCTGGCTACAGCCAGAGCAGCAGCGACTTTGGCTACAGCAAAAGCAACAACGAGGATGATCTGAAATGGAGTGGGGAAGAAGAGGAGCAGAGTGGGGATGAGGAGGTGCAACCTATTCTGTCTGACGATGACCTCGCGATGGTGGTGGCTAACAATGGCCAAGCGATGGTGGTGGCTGACGATGGGTGAGGGAGTCCTAGACCAAGGGGTCCTCAGACAGCCGGATATACTTGGGCCTGACTATTGGGCTATGAAGATACAAGACAGAAGACTTCTTCCGTGTCCGGATGGGACTCTCCTTTGCGTGGAAGGCAAGCTTGGCAATTCGGATATGTAGATTCCTTTCTCTGTAACCGACTTTGTACAACCCTAGCCCCCTTCGGTGTCTATATAAACCAGAGGGTTTAGTCCATAGGGGACAATCACAATCCCATAGGCTAGACTTCTAGGGTTTAGCCATTATGATCTCGTGGTAGATCAACTCTTGTAATACTCATATTCATCAAGATCAATCAAGCAGGAAGTAGGGTATTACCTCCATAGAGAGGGCCTGAACCTGGGTAAACATAGTGTCCCTCGTCTCCTGTTACCATCGACCTTAGACGCACAGTTCGGGACCCCCTACCCGAGATCCGCCGGTTTTGACACCGACATTGGTGCTTTCATTGAGAGTTCCGCTGCGTCGTCACCAAAAGGTTTGATGGCCCCATCAATCATCTACAACAATGCAGTCCAGGGGGGATTTTCCTCCCTAGACAGATCTTCGTATTCGGCGGCTTCACACTGCGGGCCAACTCGCTTGGCCATCTGGAGCAGATCGATTGCTACGCCCCTAGCCATCGGGTTAGATTTGGAAGCTAGAATTACGTGGCCGATATCCGCGGAGACTTGATCTTCGACGGATTCGAGCCCACGGCTCCGCGATGAACATGACCTAAATCTGTCATCGGACCGTGCTCAGGAGATAGCACCTACAACCGCTCTAGCCCTAGATCCGGAGCAGATCGCGCCGTCTGAGGACGGGATGCTCAACCCCGCCACGGAAGCCGCAGACTCAGCGGCGATAAAGCCGCACACAGATCCAACCTCGAGTGGGCCCTGTGTCTTCAGAACATCGGATTTGTCTCCGGCCATAGGTTCCGAACCGCGTGCATCTGTACCCATCAAACCTGATCGGGCGCCGATTGTTGAGTTCAGCTCCGCGGACATCTTCCGGCACTCGCCTTTTGGCGATGTGCTGAACTCATTAAGAGCCCTCTCCTTATCAGGAGAATCTCAGCCGAACTATATCCAGTTCAAATTGGAAGTTGAGGGCGGAGAATTTCGTTTCCCACCCACCACCCACTACATAGCCACTATCGAGGACTTAACCGACATGCTTGACTATGACTCCGAAGAGATCGACGATATGGACGATGATGCCGGAGAGGAGTAGGCACAAAAACTGCCACTTACAGGGCGCTGGACAGCCGCCACCTCGTATGACGTATACAAGGTGGATACACCCAAAGAGAACAATGGCGACAACAAAAATCCAGTCGAGGATAAGCCTCCTGAGATACAGCCAAAACGTCGGCGTCAGCGGCGCTGCTCTAAGCCACGGCATGGTAAAAACAGCAATACCGTCGCAGGAGAAAACAATACTCCGGACGATACCAAAGACAATGAAGATCCCGTGGAGCCAATGTCCGAACAAGACGAACGGGAAGATGGGTGAGCTAGCCCTGATGAACAGGCCACGAACGAAGACACGGAGGATAGTAACTACCTTCCGCTCTCCGAGGACGAGGTGACCCTCGGCGACGAAGACTTTATCATGCCGGAGGAACCCGTCGAGCAGGAGCGCTTTAAGCGCCGGCTAATAGCCACTGCAAGGAGCCTGAAAAAGAAACAATAACAGCTTCAGGCTGATCAAGACCTGATCAACGACAGATGGACTGATGTCCTGGCAGCCGAGGAATATGGCCTCGAGTGCCCAACAAAAAGTTACTCGAAGTGCAAACTGTTACCATAGTTCGATGACGAGGTGCTGGAGCCCGTCCTACCAGCGCACAATGCGGCTGATCGGCCACCGCGTGGCCGGGACAAAGCGACACCTAGATCCGAACAGCAGCCCACACTACCTCGCCATAAAAATAGAAATACAACAGCTCGGGGATGCACATATGACCCGCGGCACAACCTGGAAAATAGAGCAAGGCAAACCAGATCAATCTATGGATCGCCGGAGCGTGCCCCGACGCGCGACGACGGTCATTCGGCTGGACGTGATATAAACATAACCACATCTGGGACGAAAACCGCAGACGAACTCCATCCGAGCTACGTCACAACTTGGCCCGATATAGAGGCGCCGCACACCCCCTTTGCTTCACTGATGAAGTAATGGAACACGAATTCCCAAAAGGGTTTAAACCCGTGAACATTGAATCATATGATGACACAATAGACCCCGCGGTATGGATTGAGGATTTTCTTCTCCATATTCACATGGTCCACGGTGATGCTTCACGCCATCAAATACCTCCCGCTCAAACTCAAGGGACCAGCTAGGTACTGGTTGAACAGTCTACCCGAAAACTCCATTGGCAACTGGGAGGACTTGGAGGATGCCTTCCTCGACAACTTTCAAGGTACATATGTCCGACCTATGGATGCTGATGACCTAAGTCACGTAATTCAATAGCGCGGAGAGTCAGCCAGGAAATTCTGGACTAGATTCTTAACTAAAAAGAACTAGATCATCGACTGTCCGGATGTTGAAGCCCTAGCGACCTTTAAACACAGCATCCGTGATGAATGGCTCGCCCGACACCTCGGCCAAGAAAAGCCGAATTCCATGGCAGCCCTCACGGCACTCATGACCTGCTTTTGAGTTGGCGAAGATAGCTAGCTAGCCTGCAGCAATAACAAAACAGGCGAACCTGGCACTTTCGAAGCCAGAAACAGCAACGGCAAGCCCCGACGCAATAGACACAAGCGTCGAAACAATGGTGACAACACCGAAGACACGACGGTCAATGCCGGATTCAGTGGCTCTAAATCTGGTCAGCGGAAGAAGCCATATAAAAGAAACAATCCGGGCCCGTCCAGTTTGGACCGCATACTCGATCGCCCATGTCAAATCCACGGCACCCCTGATAAACCAGCCAATCATAATAACAGAGAGTGTTGGGTCTTCAAACAGGCCGGCAAGCTAAATGCCGAGAACAAGGAGAAGGGGTCCCAAAGCAAGGATGATGACGAGGAGCCCCGGCCACCGAACACAGGGGGGCAGAAGAAGTCCCCCCCCCCAAGTCAAAATGGTGAACATGATATATGCTACCCATATCCCCAACAGGGAGCACAAGCGCGCACGCAGGGACGTCTATGCGATAGAGCTAGTCGCTCCAAAGTTCAATCCATGGTCATCCTGCCCGATCACTTTTGATCGCAGGGATCATCCGACCAGTATCCGTCATGGCGGTTCAGCCGCACTGGTCCTTGTCCCAATTATTGATGGGTTCCATCTTACGCGTGTCCTCATGGACGGTGGCAGCAGCCTGAACCCGCCTTATTAGGATACAGTGCGCAAAATGGGTATCAATCCCTCAAGGATCAAACCCACTAAAACCACCTATAAAGGTGTCTTACCAGGTGTAGAGGCCTGTTGTACAGGCTCAATCACACTGGAAGTGGTCTTCGGATCTCCGGATAATTTCCAAAGCGAAGAATTGATCTTTGATATAGTCCCATTCCGGAGTGGCTATCACGCACTACTCGGACGAACTGCATTTGCTTGATTCAATGCGCTGTGGCACTACGCCTATCTCAAGCTCAAGATGCCCGGACCACATGGTGTTATAATGGTCAACGAAAACACGAAACGCTCCCTCCGTACTGAGGAGCACACAGCTGCCCTTGCAGCAGAAGTACAAAGCAGCCTTTTTAGGAAGAACCTCAAATCAGCAGTCAAGCTCCCGGACAACATCAAGCAAGTCCGAACTACTCTGCAGCAGGACAATCTAGCTCGTCCAGATCTTGACTAGCAATTTGGCCTCCGTCCCAGTCCCGACCAAGCGGCGACACTCATGCCGCGCGTACATAACTACGCACTTAAAATACCATGGGCATGGACGGAGGCACAACTAGATCGTGGTCCATAATGCGGCTCAACGGCTCCTGGACCCGCATACCTTCACTTTTTCCTTTTCATTTCAGGTTATTCTCTTCCCGAGGCCTTTCCTGGCGACCTGGTCGACAGACCTATAGAAGGACGAATACACCAAGACGGCAAGGAGCTCTGACGTATAAGGGAAACCCCAGGTGGTCTCTTTAAACGATCGTTATACCTATTTTTGAGGAACCACACACATCTCTCTCTTGGTGGCGGCATGTTAAATAGCCCTGTTGCTTATCACATTACTTGTATAAATACGCTTTGACGTATTAACCAAGTTATAATGAAAAATAGTCGTGACCCAATTTCTGCGGCATTAGCCTATTACCTCATTTTTTTACTTTTTGATATTTTTATCAATTGCACCCGTACACTCTGGTACGCCTTAATTCGCGAGGGGCTTCCTTCCGCCCCCATACAGCAACAAAGGCCGAACACTTTTTCACAATATAGTTCGGCACCCCGAACTTATAGCATTATATGCATCGGCTTCGAATCATGTCTTTGGTCAATAGTTGGGTTGCCCGGCTCTTGTACTTACGATTGTGTCCTGGTTCATCCGGATGAGCACCTCAGTAGAGAAAGCCGAAAACTGACTGTCATGATGAGGCGAGAGTCGGTCAGCTATTCGAGAGGTTTCAAATCTTTAGCGATTTTTTCCGCATTATGTGAGTAATCGTTTTTTATCCGATCAGGTGTTAACAACTTCCCAAATTCGGATTTCCGAATACTAGGGGCTACACCTAAATTTTTACTATCAAACTCCTGTGGCTAAGTGAGGGTGATAAAGCAACATAGTCTGATTGCCTTGTTCGTTGCGCTAAACACCTCCTGAAAGGACCAAAACCTTGGATAAAGAGTGTTTAGATTTATCCCGAACACCCCCGTACTACCTACATAGGGGCAGAAGCTGACGACTGCCCAACTCTCAGATTTAACACAACGGCCGCATAGGAGGTAAAATTTTAAATTACAGACATTATATTACATAACGGATCTGTTTCATAGTACATGACAGGATAACATGAGTGTATTCATTGGAATATGATATCCTTAGCACATTGCTCCGCCACAAGGCAGGATCCCTCTAGGACACTGGCAAAATACAGTTCGGGTGTGCGGTGCTCCTTGCCCACGGGCGGTCCCTTGGTCATCAGCTTCGTGGCGTCCATCTTCGCCCAGTGCATCTTGGCGCGGGCAAAGGCCATTCGCACGCCTTCAATACAGACTGGCCACTTGATGGCATCAAGTCGAGGGCAGGCACTGACAAGCCGCTTAACGAGTCCGAATTACCTGCTGGGAATGGCTTCGGCAGGCCATAGCCGGATTATTAAATCCTTCATGGCTAGTTTGGCCGCCCTATGCAGCTCGACCAGCTGTTTCAGCTGATCGCTAAAGGGCACTGGATGTTCTGGCGCAAGATATTGCAACCAGAACAACTTCTCCGTAGAGATCCCCTCTTCGGCTCGATAGAATTCCGTAGCATCTGACACGCTGCGCGGCAGATCCACAAACACCCCTGGAGAACTCCAAATCCGGGTCAGTAAAAGGAACCTTTCCTTCACATATCTGCTCTGCATAATAAAAGCCTTACCCGCCGCGATTTTCTTGGCCGCCTGGATTTCCTGGAGGGTTCCCTGGGCATCGGCTCGGGCATCGTGTGCGCTCTGGCGGGCCTTGGCAAGTTCGGACTCTTGATCCTTAAAGTCATGCTCCAAGGACTCGCACTTCTTGACGGCGTCCTGGAGCTCTTGCTGGACCTCACTGACCCGGGCCTCATCCTTTTCGGGTGCGGCTCGCTCCTTGGCCGCTTTGTCCTCGGCCTCGGCTAGCGCCTTCTTGAGGGCCTCTACTTTGGTCATTGCCCCTAATAAATATTATGGAACTTTAGTCAGCACGAATCATTCATCCTTCCTGAATATACACAAGGTTACTGCATACCTTGATTGTCCTCCAGCTGCTTCTTCACGCGGTCGAGCTCTTCCTTGGCCCGCTCCAGACTCTACTTCAGTCTGGAGACTTCCGCAATGTGAGAGGTCGCAGCCAGCAGCGACGCCTGCTTATGCACATAGACATTTTAGATTAGTTTCCTTCGAAAATTATTTGATCCTATGTCCGGCTTGTCTTTTTGAACACAAGACAGTGTCTCAGGGGCTACTGTCTATACTGTGACACTCTTTTTATATTTGTGTTGCTTACCTCAAAGCCTGTTAGAAGGCCAGTGCACGCTTCGGTCAGTCCGCTCTTCACAGACTGGATCCTCTCAATCACCATACCCATAAGGGTATGGTGTTCGTCAACAAGGGAAGCGCCTTGCAGCGCTTCCAGCAAATTATCCGGTGCCTCTAGTTGGACAGAGGCAACCGGTGGAATAGGCGCATCGCCTTCTTGTTAAAGAGGCGGCTGGCCTAACTCCGGAGACGTATAGGTCTCCGGAACTGTATTCAGTTAGGGGCCGAACTGGATATGGCCCCCATCATCAGTATCCATGGGTGTTTGCTCCCCCATGTGTTTGGCAGCCGAGGCTTCACCCTCCGGACGGCCTCCAGATTCTCTCCCGGGCCTAAGATCCTTCGGGACGATGCCTTGGCGCCATCCGTGCCCTCGGGAGAGGAGGCCGTGGGAAGGGTCCCACTGTCCATCGCGTTCGGGTCCAGCGAATCCTCCGAACATAAGGACCACTCGAGGTTGGACCGAGCCGGACTGTGAATACATAATTCAGCACATCAAACCAATGAAATAAAGAGGCCAGATATATGAATGTCTCCAGACACTTACGTTTTGGCCAGGGGCTTCTCCCTGGGCTCCCACTGCCAGCTGCTCTCGGTGGCTACTACGAAGTTGTCCGGAAGGGAGGTTTTCCCCTTCTTGGACGCCTCGGCCTCCAGATGTGTGGAGGCCGTCCTCTTCTTTCTCCCCCCTGCAGGGGGGGATGGCTTTCTTCTTCCTCCTCCTCTTCCTCATCGTCCTGAGCGGCGGAGGAGTGCGCTTCGGCTTCTCTGGATGTCACGTCCGAATTGCCTTGCGATAGAGACCATCTCTGGTCCCCTTGGCCTTCTTCTCCGGCACCTGATAAGGCGCCGGAACCAGCATCTTTGTCAGAAGTGGAACTTCTGGGTCTTTGGGCAGCGGAGTTGGACAGTTAATCTGCTCTGCCATCTTTGTCCAGGCTTGAAAAATTAATAGGGAGGCTTAGATGCCTTCCTCAAGTATGCAAAGGGTATACCTTGAAAGCATGAAAGAACTTATCAGACTAGTAGGGTGCGTCAGGTCGTGCCCGCGATCCTCAGTCGAGGGCGGTGGCGCCTCGTTGGCCTTGAAGATCACCTTCCAGATATCTTCATGCGTCGTGCCGAAGAGCTCCAATAGGGCCCGGTGCTTGGCTGGATCTAACTCCCATAGATGGCAAGTCCGGCGCTGGCACGGAAGGATCCAGTGAGCAAGCATCACCTGGATCACATTGACGAGCTTGATTCTCTTGTTTATCATGTTCTGGACGCACATCTGGAGCCTCGTCAGCTCATCCGAGGAAGACCAGGCCAGGCCTTTTCTTGCCAGGAGGTGAGCCGCATCAGGACTCCGGACTGGAATGCGGGAGCCGCTGCCCAGTTGGTGCCGCGCGGCTCTGTGATGTAGAACCACCCCGACTGCCACCCTTTGATAGTCTCCACGAAGGAGCCTTTGGATCAGGTGACATTGGGCATCTTGCCCACCATGGTGCCTCTTCACTCTGCTTGTTGACCACTCACCACCTTCGGCTTCACGTTGAAGGTCTTCAGCCATAGCCCAAAGTGAGGTGGGATGCGGAGGAAGGCCTCACACACGACAATAAATGCCGAGATGTTGAGGATGGAGTTGGGGGCCAGATTGTGGAAGTCCAGCCCGTAGTAGAACATGAGTCTGCGGACAAACGGGTGGAGAGGGAATCCCAGCCCGCGGACGAAGTGTGAGATGAACACCACCCTCTCCTGGGGCTCTAGGTGGGGACAATCTGTCCCTTGGCCGGAAGCCTATGTGCGATTTCCTTGGCCAGGTACCCGGCCTCCCAGAGCTTCTTGATGTCCTTCTCATTGACAGAGGAGGCCATCCACTTGCCTCCTGCTCCAGATCCGGAGATGGTGGGAGTGCTTTTTTGGACAGAAAATGTGAGAGCTTGGGCGCTGGAGCTCGAGAATGGATGGGCAGAGGAAGGAGAAGGCATGGGTGAAAAAGGGGTGAATCCTTATCCCTTTATAAAGGCAGTGAATATTATGCGCCTCCCCACTTGCCTTAAAACTCTCCTATTCCCCAAGGGCCGTGCAGGTGGCACGGTTGGGTTACCCATGCCCGTATTGATGAGAATCCCGCAATAAGGGGACACGATCTCTTCTTTGACAAGACGTGCCAATGAAACCGTGCCTCGAAATATGGAGCGGCAAGCTAAAAAACGGTTTGAATAATGGCCAAGCAGTGACGTGATGCCACGCTACAAAAAGTTGTCAGCGGATTGGACTCATGAAATATTATACTCTCTACGGTTGTGTGTGGTACTTGTTTTGCAGAGCCGGACACGATTCTTGTGTTCGAAGACTATTTTGGAGTATTCGGAGAAGGAACCCGCCTTGCAATGCCTAAGACAATCTGTGCGCCGGACTCATCGTCACTGAAGCCTGGTTCAGGGGCTACTGAGGGAGTCCTGGACTAAGGGGTCCTCGGACAGCCGGACTATATACTTGGGACGGATTGTTGGGATATGAAGATACAAGACAGAAGACTTCTTCTCGTGTCCGGATGGGACTCTCCTTTGCGTGAAAGGCAAGCTTGGCGATTCGGATATGTAGATTCCTTTCTCTGTAACCGAATTTGTACAACCCTAGCCCCCTCTGATGTCCATATAAACCCAAGGGTTTAGTCCATAGGGGACAATCATAATCCCATGGGCTAGACTTCTAGGGTTTAGCCATTACGATCTCGTGGTAGATCAACTCTTCTCATACTCATATTCATCAAGATCAATCAAGCAGGAAGTAGGGTATTACCTCCATAGAGAGGGCCCGAACCTGGGTAAACATTGTGTCCTCCGTCTCCTGTTACCATCGACCTTAGACGCACAGTTCAGGACACCCTACCCGAGATCCGCCGGTTTTGACACCGACAATGGGCAAGCGATGGTGGCGGCCGACGATGGGCAAGAGATGGTGGTGGATGATGATGACCTAGCGATGGTCCTGCCTGAAGATGGCCTCACGATGGTGGTGGTCTTTGACAATGACCTCGTGATCCCACAGCTGGGCAACATGACCATGCCAATTGTGGTAGAAGACTACATCCCACTGCCTCGCCGCTCTAAGCGCATCGGGATGATGAAGGAGAAGGAGAAGAAGGAGGAGTGAAGTATGTCAGGTATGTCAGATCTCCAAAATGATCTATACTTCTTTGGTTCCTCCGAAATGACCTAAGTTAGCTCTAATATGCTAAGTTATCTCTAATATGCTTAGTTACCTAGGTTTGATCAATAATGACATACACTTAGCTTACTTGTGTAAAAATGGCATAATTAGCTTACTTAGGTTTGAAATGGCATAACAATCTTGGTAACCTCATATATGTCATATAGTTAGCTTATTTTCCTCGAAAATGACATAATAAGCCTAATTAGCTCCAAAATGATCAATTTTACCTAATTTAGCTCCAAAATGACCTAAGTTAGCTCTAAAATGCTAAATTAGCTCTAATAGGCTTGGTTACCTGGGTTAGCTCAAGAAAGACCTATACTTAGCTTACTTATGTCAAAAATGGCATAATATGCTTAGTTAACTCAAAAATGGCATAATTATCTAGGTTAGCTCCAAAATGAACAATTTTACCTAGGTTAGCTCCAATATGATCTATTTTACCTAGGTTAGCTCCAAAATGACCAAGTTTACCTACGTTAGCTCCAATATGATCCATTTTACCTAGGTTAGCTCCAAAATGACCTATTTACCTAACTTAGCTCTAAAATGACCTACACAGTTAGCATTTTTATGTAGCTTAGCTAAAAATGGCATTTTCACCTACCTGTGGGGGATATATCCTGTGGTGTGACCCGACCGAAGATATGACCCGGCTGGGACTTGGTGTTTCATTGGTGACCCAGTAGATTATAAGCCGGCAGACAGTTAAGCCGGATTATAAGTCGGCAGACAGTTAAGCATTGTAAGTCGGCGGACAGTTAAGCAAGGTAAGCCAGCGGACAATTAAGCATGGTAAGCCAGCAGACAGTTAAGCCAGACAGTTAAGCCAAACAATTAAGCCGGATGGTAAGCCAGATTGTAAGTCAGATTGTAAGCCAGATTGTAAGCCGGCTTCCGTTAAGAAGCCCAAGACGTTAAGAAGCCCATGGTAAGACGTAAAAATAGGTTAAGTACTAATCCGAGTTTGACTCTACATGTAACTGGCCCCTTCAACTTATATAAGGAGGGGAGGGGCACCCCAAGAGGGGAGAGGGCAGGAAAATAATCATTAAGGCTAGACACAACTAGAGGAGAGCCGGTTATGCCGCATCTCCTTCATGAGCATAATGAGACCTAGCCACAAACAACATCTAGGGCTATTACCGGATGGTGTTTCCTGGGGCCCGAAGCTGTCTAAATCCTTGTCTTGTGTGTTGATCCGCCTCGCATCTCTTGTCCTGATCAACCCCTATCAAGCTGCCACATAGATGCATTGGCCTCACGACTAAGTCATCACACTAGGACATCTGCCGTGACTATTCCATGATAGTTGGCGCCCACCATGGGGCCCGTGCACGGTGGTGTTGAGTACTTGGAGGGATCTTTTCCAGGGTTTTGAGAAGTTCGCAAATTACCGGGTGAAGAAGAATCGGTCTGGAAGGAATCTACATCGACTCCGTTTTTTATTAGCTGAGATTGAAAAGAGTTCGAGGGCAATATAAGTCAGATCCGGGTTAAAGGTTAAACTTCGATGGCGGCAGAGTACATCAGATGGAGGATCAGGATAAGAAATCGAGGGTGTCCTTGCATGACCCGGAGGCAGATGTGGTCATGAGCACAAAACCCGGACGCCTTCCAACTCCGTCGTTTTCTGCCTCAGTCTTGACCGTGAGTCTCTATCAGCGGCAAGTCACCTCTGCCGGTTTACTCCGCCTCACCTCGAGTCGCCTAAATTCACTGAGAGGCCGATGCAGCGTTTCCCTGCGTGAGAAAAATCAACCATATCCAGCGTGTTTTTTCCGAATAGGAAGACTGAAGTGAAACCAAAGGAATATCAAGTACTTTGACATATTACGCGTTGCATGAAGGCTCCAATGAACCGGATTAATCAAAAGCGGCGAGTCAAAAAAACTTAAAAGGGCAAAAGTGAGACAGCTAGTCGGAGTTAGATACGGATTGCAGGGACTCGTTGGGCTTCGCCTTGACTCCGCTGCTTATCCCTATCGTCGACAAGCTGACCTCCAGCTGCCCTGCAAACCTGCCATACTTCAAGAGCACTTCCGCTGCGGCCCAAGTCGCTGCCCCAGACAAGTCACCACTGCATCTGTCAAGCCAGACCTGCCTCCGCCTTGAGCTGTTGTCACCTCTATGAGTTGCCATCTCGACTCGCTAGTACTGCCTTGTCAACAAGACGACCACTGCCATCGTCGTAGTCCGTTTCGACAGCCGCATCCCACCGATTCAACCGGATGGCTTCGCCTTGCCCTCAAGCCGCCGTTTGAGAGCCGCGGCTGCCTTGCCTCCCTGTGTCAGAGCCGCCGCTGTCCGAGGGCCGCCGGCTCGTCCATCGTTTTTGAGCCGCTGCTCCGCGACCCGCCATCTGCGCCATGCCCCGTGTCGGATCCGCCTTGCCCCACTCCTCTTGCATGCCCGGTAACCTGACTCCAGCCCTGCCTGGTACTCTTCCTATCTGAACAATGAGCCAATGCCTGATGCCATGGAAAAGGAAAAGGGTAATGAGTACTTTAAGCAGAAGATTACTGAATTAGTTGAGTACTACCCAAGAAATATCAAATTGTCGCCGGCGGCTGTTGCCTTTGCCAAACGAGCCGTGGTATATCTTAAACCAAGAAGATTTGGAGAGGATTGAATCATTGCTGCTGCTACAATCGTGGAAATCACAGTCAAGTACTAGTAGTTGCATGTTTTACGAGATTTGTTTGACTTTGGAATAGTACTACAGCCTACTAGTACGTGAGCTCTAATCAGAGCAAGTTTGGACTGATCAACTCCTATTCATCATGTGAAGACACAAGAAGTATCAAGGGGAGATTCTTGCCTAACATTATTGAACAAGCCAGTCGTTTTCTTCGTCGGGGTTGTGATGAGTAATCCCACCTTCTATGCGTTGAGTCGCCTGCGCCACCCGAACTGCGGTCGTTGCCAAGTCACTGTTGTGGCGTCACTTGTCGCTCGCGCCTAAGTTGCCCGATGCCTTCACCGTTACGAGTCACCCTGGCCAGAGAGGGGTCTCCGCTGTGGCAGAGTCGTCGCGGCTTCGTACGCCGTTAAGCCGCCTCCTACTGACCAGGCTCGCCGTCATCAACTTCAACAACCATGCCGCAGACTTCAACCACGCGATGCCCAACGCCTAAACCGCCGCCATCCGGGACGAGCCGCCCTAGCCTCCGAGTCGCCCCATCGCATTTGACACGCAGTTTCTGTCAGTCCATTCTACTGTTGTGCCATATTTCGCCGCCTGTGAGCTGTTGCTCTGAGCCGCCCCTCCAGCCATCGTGTCGAGTCTGCTGCTCCGGGCCGCCTCCGCCGGTGGTCCCAACTCGCAACTGCGACCCAGCCTGGTTACCCTGAGATGCTGTCGGGGCCCGTATCCGCGGCCTCACTTCCGCCTTGAGCCTTGCCATGGTCATTCGCGAGATGTGGTCATGGGCAAGGACTCGAAGTCAACCACAGCGCCCTTGTCTCCACCTACAAACTGCCATGCCGAGAGCCACTACGCTGCCGTTGTTGCTGCGTATTCTTTGGTTGGCCGGCGCCTCGAGCCCCTTCCGGGTCATTTCCACCTTCGCGGACGGGCCTGGTTCATCTCCGCCGCATGAGACGCCGCCATGGTTTACTGCTGCCGGGAGTCGTCGCCGGACTGAGCCGCCCCGGGCCTCACATCGTTTCCGTCGAGCCGCCACTTCACCTCTGCCACAGCTTGAGCCGCCGCTCATCTCCGCATGCGGTCTGCCTGTAGGCTGCCTCCGCTGGCTTGATTTGGCAGCTACATCGGGCTGCAGACTGTCAGAGTCGCCGGCGAGTCGCCCTGGCCGGAGCCGCCTTCCTCTACCTGTGAGTCGCCCCTGCTTGGCTTCACTCCAGGTTGCTGCTTTTGGCCACCGTCTCTACGGTCTCAACCCCGGCACCAACACTGCGGCCCACCATTAATCTGAGTCACTGCAGTTGTGGCGGTTGCCCGAGTCACTGCCATAACCCACCCCGTCACGGGTCTCTTCGCCAGTCATCGTGTCAAGTTGTCGTACCCCTAAGCTGCCATGCTGTCTCGTGCTATCCTCGAGCTACGACGGTCACGTCTCCTCCGTTGCTTTGCGTCGTCTTTGAGTTGCCGCGCCCGCGGGCTGCCTCTGCCTTGCTACCTGGCCCATCGGTCAAGGGTCGGTCGCTTGGTAAAAAAAGGGGGGGAGGTCAACATGACCCAAATGATCTTTTCTGAGCCGCCAAGTGCCGCGTTTTAAGCCGCCACCTCTGTCATCATTGCTGCAACCATACAACTGATACCTTTTGATAAAACATATCAGGTGAAATCCATCCGGTCAAGTTTCTATTGACACATTCTTATTTTCTTCGAGAACAATTACTCTCGTTTTTTGATTTTTTAATGCAGAATTCACTATTATAAAGGAGACCATCAAGCTATGGCCCTTACCTACACCAGATGGGTCAATGGACAGGGTCAATTATAACCCACCGAGATTCAACATCTTCCAACAATCCACTGGTCATATCATAGTCAAGCCTGGAGAGTCTCAAGCCAACTTCACGAGTAGTCTTAAGACTCGGGGGCTACATGGACATGGCTCAGTAAATGTTGCCAGTTTAAAGGCCGTTAGAAAAAATCAGGCTCAAAATGAAGAATTCCGGTTTAAAATCAGGCTCAACGGAAATCTGTCTCTCACTGAAGCTCTCAAATATCCGGTTTAAAATTCCGGCTCAAGAAGAATTTATCTCTCGCAAAGTTCGAGTTCTCAGAAAAAAATTAAAGGGGCCAAAGACAATTGGTTGCAAAGCACAACTCAAACATAGGTACCCTACTTCAATGGTCATTTGGGGGCTTGATCGTATTCGAATCATAGCCATTAACCCTTTTGGTCCGGCTTCCTGATCGTATTCGAATCATAGTCGTTAAACACTTTGATCACTTGGGGGCTTGATCGTATTCGAATCATAGCCATTAACCCTTTTGGTCCGGCTTCCTGGTTGTATTCGAATCATAGCCGTTAAACACTTTGATCACTCTGGGTCTTGATCGTATTTGAATCATAGTCGTTAACCCTTTTGGTCTGGCTTCCTAACCGTATTCGAATCATAGTCGTTAAACATTTTGATCACTTGGGGGCTTGATCATATTCGAATCATAGCCATTAACCCTTTTGGTCCAGCTTCCTGATTGTATTTGAATCATAGCCGTTAAACACTTTGATCACTTGGGGGCTTGGTCGTATTCGAATCATAGCCGTTAACCCTTTTGGTTCGGCTTCCTGATCGTATTCGAATCATAGCCATTAACTACTATGGTCAGTAGGGGGCTCCCTAATCGTATTCGAATCATAGCTGTCGGTATCCCTTTGATCGGCGCAATGCCACAAACCACTTGGGGGCTTCCTGCTCATATTCGAAGCATAGCCTTGTTTTTTCTCATTTGGCTTGATCTTTTTGAAGATTTTTTCGGGTCTTCTTGATACTATCTTGCTGTTTGATTTAAAATGATTCCGGCCATGTAGCCTTCAATCTCACAGCTCATATTTGAAGCATACCCATGGTATCTATTTACCCGGCCTGGCTTTGGACGATAAGTCGCCAGTATATGATGATATTAAATACTTGGAAGCATTGGCTTCTAAGTTTTGGGTTATCACCCTTACTGCACTGGCATGATAAGCCGGCAATGTTCATAAATATCACACATATGATATTTATTTTTGTTATCTGAGGTTTGATAAACCACCCTGGCTTTTGACGTTAAGTCGCCAGGGCATATATTTGTTTAAACTCTGTAGGATTTGCAGAACTATGAATTATCTAAATGATTAAGTTCAAGCTCATCACCAAAATTGATGTTTCAAAAGGGTTATCCATTCTGGATTTTCTCAAAGGCTATAAGCCGCCAGGTTACAAAAATTCTGGCTTACAATGAATGCCCATTAAGTCGCCATCAGCCAACAGCCACCGGGTATTTAAACTCCGGATTTACTTGCCAGCCGATGAGGTATTCAAATCTTTAATAGCCAAAACTGGCTGGATTTTCATGATGATATTCAATGATTGAGGTTTTCATACCGGATTATATTATTCCAATCTTGAATAGTCAACATGGCTGGATTTTTATTATGGTCATCAATAACAAGTGTTATAATTGAGGTTTTCAAAATCGCTTCAGCGCAATAGCTATTATTTTATCAATTGATATGATTTATTCTACAATGGAAGGAATAGTCCCGAGTCGCTGCAGGCTTACGACCCGGCACTTGGGGGCTACATTATTAAAGTCAAAATTACATCAAATATGCAAGTCCCATGTCACTGCCAGCATGCACCATGGCACTTGGGGGCAAATGCAAAGTCATTTTTACTTGCCTTATCGAGGACCCGACTCATCACATTGTAATGAGCCGGCCCTTGGGGGCTGCCAATTCACTACAAAAAAAGACACATCCGTGACATTTTGGGCCGAACGAAAAAAATTTCTGTCATACATATGACACTTCTATGATGATAATTGTGACAAAACCCGGTATCATCATATATGTGGTGGGCTCCTACTTCTATGACAAAAAATCATGACAGAAAATGGGCTTTTCGTCCTGGGCGGGCCGGAGGCGCAGCTGCATGACATTCTTTGGGCCGTACATAACGGAAAAACCGTGGTAGAAGCGAGGGGGAGGAAAATTTCGGGGAGTTCCCGGTTACGGTGGGAGGTCAGGTGCCGAGCGATGCGCGTTTCTCTTGTACACATACGCGCGTGTGTGCGAGGCGTTGGCTCTAACTAAACCCGAGTGAGGCATTGGGCTCTAATTGAACCCGAGCGATTGCACTGCAGGCTACGTGTTACTGAACCCGAGCAATCGATCGATGGCTGTTAACTGAACCCGATCAAGCGATTCCTTCGCTACTGCTGCTAACTGAAGCTGGTCGATTGGATGAACAGTGAGCGTTGCGGGGGGGGGGGGGGGGGTGGATGAACAGTGAGCGGTGGCGTTGCCTCTGGATGAATAGGACCCCGTGGTGTGGAGGGCTTGATGAACAGTAGACGATGGAGGGGTACCCGTGGAGGGGTGGTTGAACAGTAGCCGGTGGAGTAGCGCGCGGTGGAGGCTGGATGAACAGGAGCCCGTGGAGGCTGGAGGAGGTCGACGGTGGAGATGAACAGTATCCCGTGGAGTCCCGTTTTGCTGTACGCCACACCCCTCCTGATGAACACGACCCCTGTTTCGACCATAGCGCTCCAACACAAGTCCGTTTCGTCTGTTTTGCGGTACGCCACACCCCTCCCGATCAACAGGACCCCCGTTTCGACCGTAGGAGGACCGTTTCGTCCGTTTTGCGGTACGCCACACCCCTCCCGATCAACAGGACCCTTGTTTCGACCATAGGAGGTTCATTTCCTCCGTTTTGCGGTAAGCCACACCCCTCCCGATCAACAGGACCCCGTTCCAAACGTAGGAGGACTGTTTCCTCCGTTCTGCGGTACGCCAGGCCTTGTTTCCATCGCCTATTCTGTCCAAGCCCTCCTGATGAACACGACCACGCATTCCGTTCCGACCCAGCCGGTTGGCTCCCATGCATTCCGTTGCCTCCCGATGAACATGACGCATTCCATTGCCTCCCCATGAACATGACACATTCCATTTCCTCCCCATGAACACGATGACGATGTTGTTTCTCTGTTCCGACCCAGCCATGTACACGAGCCCTGGCCGTATGTATGCGTGCGAAGGTGTAGCTGGTGGGTCCCAGCAGTCAGGGGGCGAATCGTTTTTTTTTGCCGGGACGCACTTCCTTTGGTGCGAAGATGAAGCTGGTGGGTCCCAGCAGTCAGGGGGAAATGTTTTTTCCACAAAATACAGTGGCCCGTCCGGTGGGTCCCAGCTATCAGGTGGAGGAATCATTATTTTCCGCGTAATAAGGAGGCACTTCCTTGCTGCGGCCGTGGACCCAGCTGTCAGCCTCTCTACAAACAGTCCACATCCAATGGAAGTCGTTCCTTGACCATGTTGACCAGGCTGCGCCGAGAGCACCACGGCGGTGGACGACGGCGAGGCCTAGGAAGGGGACGACGCGGAGCCGGGGAAGACGCGGCAGTGGAAGCCCGCGTCGAGAGGAGTACGAGGGTTCACTGGTTCGGCTGCGGTGTGAGGCTGCCGTCGTCGCAGGGCCTGGCCAGCGGTTGGAATAGTAGGGGGCGATGAGGCCTCCGCGACAGCACAGCCAGCCACGGGAGGCAGGAGCATGCGGCATGACCGGTGCTGCTTTGGGTGGCTGGAGCAAGAAGACCAGAGGCTGAAGAAGCACTACAGCCATTGGATGGACATCTTATGGTCACTGGAGCTAGAATCGTTCATATTGACTAAGTTGACAAAGCCCTCCGGCCCCGTCAACTTAGTTGGCCCACAAGTCATCCTCCCACTATGGTGGGTCCCAGCTAGCAGGGGGTATTCATTTTCTTGTGCGTAATACGGAGGCACTTCCTTGCGTGCGAAGGTATAGCTGGTGGGTCCGACATGTCAGCGGGAGGAACGTTTTTTCCGCGAAATACAGAGGCCCTTCCGGTGGGTCCTAGCTGTCAGGTGGAGGAATCATTATTTTGCGCGTACAGTCCATGGCCGATGGATGTCGTTTGTTGACCATGTTGACCAGGCCGCGCCGAGAGCACCATGGCGGTGGACGACGGTGAGGCCTAGGAAGGGAACGACACAGAGCCGGGGAAGACTCGGAAATGGTTGCCCACGCGGTGGGAAGTACGAGGGTTTACTGGTCCAGGTGTCGTCGCCGGAAAATAACAGGAGGTGTGGGTGAGTAGAGGAATGGCCTGGCCAGCAATGAAGTAGGATGGGGCGGTGCGGCCTATGCGGCAGCACAGCCGGCCACGGGAGGCGGGAGCAGGCAATCCCACCGGAGCTGGTTTGGGCGGCTGGAGCAAGAAGATCATATATTGAAGAAGCAGCACGGCCGTTGGATTAACATCCAACAGTCACTGCTGCTAGAATCGTTTGTGGACTTAGTTGACAAAGCCAAAGTACACGTCAACCTTGTAGACCCACAAGTCAGCCTCCAAATCTGTCCCAAACAGCATACAGCCCGAAATTTCTAGCCAGATTCAAATTAATTTTAAATCTAAATATACCTTAATTTAAATTCAATGAAATTTTACCCGCAGAAAAACAATGAAATTTAAAATATCAAAATTCGAAAGAAAACAGTATTTTAGAACTAATTGCATGTTTCCTGTATTTTTTTCATTTTACAACCCATTTATTATTACTTATAGCCATTTCTTATTACTTATAGCCCATTTTCTGGGCAAAATGCATCCCTCCTCGCCTTGAAAGATTTTCGGCCCAGCAAGGCGTAGAAAAGCAAGTAGGCCTACATTGGTTATTCTGCAAAAAACAAAATAGCTGGCTAGCCATTTTCAGAAAGGAAAAAAACAAACTGGGCTGGTCATGTGCTAAACATATGAAATAAAAGCCTGGGCTAGACGGGCCACGGGGCCCGCACAACCCAGTTGATACCCTTCTCCGTCCCGAAAAAACAAAATTACTGCGCACGCTGCTGGGTCCCTACTGTCATCCTCACCATGTACAGTCATCTCCTTATTCCTCTCAGTTGTTGACCATGTTGACAACACCGGAGGGCGGCGCCGCGGCGAGCGAACCAAGGCGGAGGATGATGGTGAGGCCTTGGACGGGAACAAACAGGAGCCAGGGAAGGTCATAGCTAGCCGTGGGAGGCGGGAGCAGGCGGTCCCACCGGCGCTGGTTTGGCTTTGGCGGCTCGAGGAAGAAGAGACTGAAGAAACGTGACAGATGTTGAATGTCAATCCAACGGTCAAGGTTGGCACAATCATTTGTTGACTAAGCGGACACCGCATACTTTTTTATATATAGGAAGAAAACTGCAAGGAAAATGGGTTCGTCTGCCGTCCTCCTCACAGGGAACGTTCGCCACATAAGTGACTAGCACCCTTGGTTTTCAACCGAGAGGTCTTGGGTTCGAGTCCCAGGAACTCCCAATTTTGTCCTCCTTCCTTCCTCGCAAAAAAAAAGGAAAGAAAATCAAAGACTTGGGAAGGCGTACAGAACAAGCTAGTGTACCAGTAAAGAGACGTTGCCAAGTTTTACAAAAAAGAAAGATGTGCTCCTCTGGCTGGTTCGAATCCAAACCTAGACTAGGACAATATATGGTGCTATGCTACTCTGCAAGTAATGAAACTGACATATCCAATGTTCGCTTCTCCTCTTCTCTACTTACTCTGCCTAGCATCAGAAGCTCTGGCCGCAGCAACCATGTCCGCTGGCTGCTCGTCCACCTGCTTTTCAGTAGGCAACAACCAGATATGCGCCAAGTCGCCACCCATACCATTGCCTGTGGGTCTCATCACACCCCCGCCAGCACGCGCACCACAGCCGATTGCTCATCGCAACCCGCTGTCGTTGGTGTGGTGCCACTGCTGCAAATCACGCAGAGTCATCTGTCACATCTCAACCACAATCCGCAACCCTGGTCGAGTCTTCTACAAATGCCCGAATCATGGGGTAATAATATGTTTAAGTGTTTTTCTGCTGCTTTCAGTTGCTGATTTTTTAATAGTTTGGTTGATGATCTTCCAATTTCATTCGTGCAGAAAAGGGAAGGTTCGTGTGATTTGTATTTCTGGGAAGTTGCTGATGTGGGGGAATGCAACTACGCTGATTATTTGGTTAGCCGAGGAATCCCAATACCAGCAGGTTGGGGTGTTGGACAAGTAACTGAAGGAACGACAGAAGAGGAAGATGCAGAGCTAAAGGTTAAAGATGCAGTTCCTCTGATCATGGCCAAGCAACAGCTGCTGAACGGCCTTGACAGCAATGAGGAGATGAAAGAGCTTATGAAGATAATGGGCAAAATCGATGTGCTCTGTAGGATGATTGTCTCTTTATTTGCAGTGTATGTAGCACTCATGATGTATTCAGTGGCTACGACATGAGCACTTTGATGAAACTAGTAAGGAATAAAACCTGTGTAGCAGGCTGGGCATAGTGTTTTGAACATCTAATGATTTCTATTAACGGAAATCGGGGGGTATCCCCTTTTGCTCATATAAATAAATAAATAGCAGAGGCCCTGTCGGGTCAGCTTTGTTCTCATTCGAAGACATCGAGCAAATTGCAGTCCAACAGCAAACTATGTCATCAAATTCAAGTTTCACAGCCAAATATGAGTACAACTAAACAACAATGTCATCATGTTTTAGTTGTCATACAATCACCAAACAAAAATCAGCATACATAACATGTGATGTTCTCATAGCAAAATACTAAACAACATGTTCATCAGGTTTCAGTTGCCATAGCAAACACAATTTCACATAGTAGATAAAAAAACGTCTTCTGACAGGCAAATATGACAAAAGCAATGTAATCATCATCCGCAGCAGCAGCGTCAACATCTTCGCCATGTGTATCAGTCTGAATCGTAATTCCCCATAGTGTCATCTTCTTCTTCGTCCTCAACGTCCTCGAACATTGGCTTCTTCTTGATCAACTCTTGTATGTCCACAGCATGACAGGCAATCTTTTCGCCGGTGTCATTGACGTGATGGTTCTCAAAGATATTAGGAACATCTGTGTTATCTTGTACATTAGGAGCAGTGTAAGCATCATCTTGTTGTGCAACTTCATTAAACGAATTCCTCTGCTCAAACCTTTGCAATACTCTCTAGTCATCACTATGTGCAAATGTGTCTTCCAAGAAAAATATTTGTGTTCCTTGATTTGCCAAAATAAAAGGCTCATTGGTCTGGTACGCCGCCTTGACATTGATGGATTTGAAATAATCATCAGCTCTGGGTTTTGCGATCCTGGAAAACAAGTTATACCAACGACAGCACAACAGAACCACACACCGATGATCCTCGAAACTGGAGATATACTGCAACTGAACAATGTCTGTTATGTTAGCATACATTTCAGTTGTTTCTTTGTCATATGTATCTGTGCTCATGATGGCACTATTTTGTGTCTTCCTGCCTTCGTCTCGTGCAAGGGTGTTGTAGCGCAGATATCCAACAATGCAAGATTCATAATGTCTTACCTGAGTATCAGGACCCATTGCTAGTGAGTAAAGGGCATCATCAATTGCCTTCCCATCCTCCCGCATCTGCTTAACCTATGGTTAGAAAATAGACAAGCTGATCATCTTATGTACTCAATATATTAAAAAAACTGACAGTGCACTTCAAAAGCTTACATGGTTCTTGAACCATTTCGCAAATCCTGCCATAACCAGTTTGTCAATGTTTCTTGGATTTTGTGGTAGTAACTCCTCTTTGTAGATGCTCACAACATAGTGATCACGTCAAACATCTAAATATATAAGAATGTGCTGCAAGTTTAGTAGATTACGGTGTATAAGTTGTAGTACTGCACTTACTTGATATAAGGTAGTATCCCAGGACAGTTATTCAACACATACCAAACCATTTTGTCCAAATCTTTAGGTTTGTCCTCTTGTCGACTCTTCCCTGTAACTCGAACAGAATAATCGAAAACATTGAGCCCAGGATTGTCTTCACCCACCTCTTTGCTAAGCTGATCAGCTGTTTCAATGTATTTTGAGCAGAATGTCAATGCTTCTGTAGCAATGTAGGCCTCTGCAATGGAACCCTCGGGTCTAGCTCTGTTCCTAACATAGCCCTTGAAAGTGCCTAGCCGCCTTTCAATAGGGTACATCCAGCCATACTGTACTGGACCTCTAAGTAGTGCCTCATCAGGTAGATGAATAGCCAAATGCACCATCACATCAAAGAAGGCTAGAGGATATATCTTCTCAAGGTCGCATAGGATAGTTTGTATCTTGTCTCTAAGACGCTCCAAAGCATCTATCCTGATATTTCTACTACAGAGTTCCCTGAAGAATTGTCCCAAATCTGCAACTGCTCTATATAAGTCAGGGGGGCCCAATCCTCTAAGGATAACAAGTAAAACCCTTTGAAGTAGGACGTGGCAGTCGTGAGTTTTCAAACCTTGTACCTTGTTTCCATCTGCACTGACTCTCCTTTCAGGGTTGGAAGCAAATCCATGTGGGTATCTCACACGTGACAGGACCTCGCAGAATTCTTTTCTTTTTACCCTGTCCAAGACGTACACAGCTGGTGCCATAGCCCATGGTTTACCTTCATCTTGCACCTGCAAATCCTTTCTGATACCCAGGTGTGTCAAATCAATCCTAGATTTTAAGGTATCTTTCGTCTTTCCTTCAATATTAAGAAGTGTGCCGATAATGTCGTCACATATATTTTTCTCGATGTGCATCTCATCAAGATTATGTCGCAGATCCAAATCTTTCAAATACTCCATGGCCCACAAAGTGGACCTGCGGGTAAACAATAATCTCTCTTCTACCCTGCCACGCTTCCTTTTCCCGCTACCATTACCAGGATGGTTTCCTAGTGTAATATGCCTGGCCTTCTCTAATTCCACTTGCAACTCATCGGTGGTGAGCCTCTTTGGCGCATCATGGTTTTCATGCTTTGCATTGAACACATGTCTTCGGTATTTTCTAGGATGCGGCTTGTCCTTGGCAAGGAAACGATAGTGTCTAATGTAACAGATCTTGCTAAGTATTGCGTATGACAGCGGATTCCTGTCACAGCGAACACATGCATTGTAACCATGTGTCGTTCGCCCTGACATAGTGCCCAAAGCCAGATAATCATGGATGCACCAAATTATAACAGCACGCAGAAAGAAATCAGCTGGTGGGCTACTATACAGGT
The DNA here is from genome assembly GCF_018294505.1 of Triticum aestivum. NCBI lineage: Eukaryota > Viridiplantae > Streptophyta > Magnoliopsida > Poales > Poaceae > Triticum > Triticum aestivum. Next base: position 177,930,442 of record NC_057804.1, read on the forward strand.
CTCGAGTGAGAACACCCTTCCATAGCTGTTGAAGTTCCTCCACAAGAGGCTCCATGAACAAATCAAAATCCTTTTCAGGACTTTTTAGACCTGGGATGAGCAAGGCCATCATGTAGTTTGATTCTTTGGTGCAGACATTTGGAGGCATGTTGTAAGGGATAACAAGCACTGGCCACATGCTATATGTGGCGCTCTGGTGGCCAAATGGGTTAAATCCATCTGAAGCTAGGCCAAGTCTAATGTTTCTCGGGTTAGCAGCAAACTCTTTGTGTTTATCATTGAATCTTTTCCACTCACTACCATGAGATGGATGGCTCATTACATTCTGATCTCTGTACTCCTGGTTCCTAGAATGCCACAGTACATCCTCTCTTGTTTCAGCATCATGAAACAACCTCTGCAATCTTGGTGTAATTGGAAAATGTCTCAGAACATTATGAGGAGTCCTCTTCACAGCATCGCCATCTTTCCATCTTGCTGATTTGCATTTTGGGCATTCACTTAAGTTGGCATAATCCTTCTGGAACAGAACACAATTATTCTTACAAACATGGATCATATCATATCCAATTCCAACTGCACGAAGGAAATTCTTCATTTTACTGTAGGTGTGTGGCAGCTCAGATGCATCTGGGAAAGATTTGTTGAAAGCAGCCAACATCGCATCGAATGATTTGTTGGTCATCCGCTCAGATGTCTTCACCTGAAGAAAGGTGACCATAGCTGAGAATACTGACAGCTTATTTCCTGGGGTGACAGCAACGTTGCATTGTTCCAACATGCGGGCCCACCGTTTTTATTCTGCAAGTGAAAGTTCACGGAATGCACGAGCATTTCGTAGCATTGTTTCAATGTTGGTCAAACTCACTGGCTTCGCCACCACCACCTCCTCCTCCTCTTCCACCTGAGCAGCAGGCAGATCAAGATGGTGATCTGCTGCTTCCACGTAGTCAATAACATTGACATTCATAGCTTCACCATGATGAACCCACCTAGTATATGTGACCGACATCCCATACAAGTGTAGATGATTTTGTACAGTTGACTGGGGGTCTTGTAACTGAATTCATACAACTGCTACATGGGTAGAGCACATCTGATTTCGGACCACCGTACTCAGCTCTGATAAAGTTCATGAAGTTTTCAACCCCCTCGACATATACAGCAAAGAATCTTCGAGCAGAAGTTATCCAAGTCATGTCCATCTGTTAGACATACAAATTAGTTCTTCTACTAGATATTACAGGAAAAACATATATGATTTTTTATGAAGTCCAGAAAAAAATACCTAGGTCGATGTCTAAAGCTATGGCAAGATGTTTGGACGAGTAGATCTAAGTAACGAAATATATGTAAAGCTAATTCAGCAAACAGATTTGAGTGCCAAATTATGGCAAGCTGTTTCAGCAGTCAATAAGGCCGAGCACACAGCCATCGAACTATCGAAGGCCATCGCAGCAACAAAGATCGAATATAAAACGGTGTAGAGCTATTTCACCTAACAGATTGCCTACTAGACCATGGCAATCTACGTCACAATAAATATATGGCAGGATATTTTAGCAACTAATCGGCCTTGGCATGCCATCTCAGCTAAGCAGATTGAGTGCAGAACAGGGCAAGGAAGCTTCTTAAGCAGAGCATATTGACAGTAAACTACTTCGGCAAATAGTGAGATTAACAGTGTCTATCAGCTAACATTCAGCGCTACACCGACATGAATGGGGCCTCAGTCTAGAATGCGCGTACCATGGGAGAAGTTGACCGCCGTGCATCTCCACACGAACGTCACCAGCGGTGGCGGCGCTGACCGCCGTGCGCCTCCATCAGAACATAGCCAGAGGTGGCAGCGCGGCTAGAGGACGGTAGTCCACGAGAGCATACTGTGGGAGCGAGAGGATTGCCGAACCGCAGCGCCGACGTATCGGCGCGGCAGGGAGGGCGGCTTTGGCGGAGCGAATGGAGTGGAGGGGGATAGGGGGGAGGGGGGTTTGGGGAATATTATTGGCTAGTTTGCCGAAGGGCGGTTGAATCGGATTTGGGGGGAATTTTTGGGTGTGGGGGGTGGGAGGATTTTCGCGCGGTGGGTGGGGGAGTTTGGTGCATGGTCGGTTTCTCCAAGTGCAGTCCCACGTGTCAGTGAAGAGGCAAGCCGAAGCACATTCCGTTTGCGTGAGCCGTGTGCAGGACCGTACGTGTGTGGGGTGCAATGCGACTGCGACAGGAGTGCTGTGAGTGTACCGCCTTTTTTCCTTTTAAACTAGGTGCTTCGCCCCCTCAAAAAAAATTTGTTGCTTCGCGCGATCCATCGATACTACTACTAGTAATCCGGTAATCCCGACTAAAATGGCGCGGCCGGGTCTTTTCCCGCGTGATATGCTGGGAGGTTGGCTTAGTTGGGTTTTTTAGGACGAGTAATGCTACACCTACGTAATCCCAGTTACGTAATTAACGTAATGTGAAACGTGCGAGCTGTTGATTGTAGATTGGGGGGAGGGAGGGGCCCACCACTATGAAAATCAGGGGAGGAGAGAGAGGCAATTTACGTTAACCCTTTCGTAGGTTCCCGTAGATGTAGAAAGATGTGAAATGCGTGAATGTGTAGTGGACGTACTATTGGAGTGCCTAAGATAATTTGTGTATGTATAGACCATATGTGTTTATTTTACTTCACATGTTAGATTTGTCTCGGTTCAATAAAAAGCAGAGTTGGTGATGATGGTGTGCCGGTCATCCTGCCATATAGGTCGTCCAATCTGTATCTAACGGATAGGAAGGAAACTATGACAATTTACCCGCACTCCTCTGCACATTTGCAGATAAGGCTTTCCCTCATTCATCCTTTTCTCCCACAAGATCTTGATCTTCCGTGCAACGCACGGGCATCTTGCTAGTACTCCTACAATATGTATATTATTGTGAAAGTTCATATACACCGGCTGAGATTAATGCAAACACGATAGATTTTCATTACATTTCGAACTTCTATAGGACAGAAAAATAAAAGAAACCCGACCCTAAACCTATTCTACGGCAGCGACCGACATCCTCCATCTGCGATCTCTATGTACAGGGGCAGGGTTCAAGACCCGTGAAGTGAAGGTGCAGTCTCCGGCGAGGAAGAGTAGAACACGGGATACGGACCGGCCAGTTGGCACACCATGCCCTGCCGCCTCCCATGCCCTACTCATCCTCAAAGGAGTCCCCGACCTTGGCGGTGAGGGATACTGGATTAGGGGGTATCCGGACAGCTGGACTATGTACATTGTCCGGACTATCGAAGTGTGAAGATACAAGACTCAAGACTTCGGCCCGTGTTCGGATGGGACTCTCCTTTGCGTGGAAGACAAGCTTGGCGATCCAGATATTAGATTTCCTTCCTTGTAACCGACTCCATGTAAACCCTAGCCCTCTACGGTGTCTATATAAACCGGAGAGGATGGTCCTTAGAAGGCCGATCACAATTACAATCATACCATCATAGGCTAGCTCTTAGGGTTTAGCCTCTACGATCTCGTGGTAGATCTACTCTTGTACTACTCATATCTTCAATATTAATCAAGCAGGAAGTAGGGTTTTACCTCCATCGAGAGGGCCTGAACCTGGGTAAACATTGTGTCCCTTGCTTCTTGTTACCATCAGCCTAAGACGCACAAATCGGGACCCCCTACCCGAGATCCGCCGGTTTTGACACTGACATTGGTGCTTTCATTGAGAGTTCCTCTGTGTCGTCACTTCAAGGCTTGATGGCGTCTTCAATCATCAACAACGCGGTCCAAGGTGAGACTTTTCTCCCCGGATAGATCTTTGTGTTCGGCGGCTTCGTACTGCGGGCCAATTCGCTTGGCCATCTGGAGCAGATCGACAGCTACGCCCCGGGCCACCAGATCAGGTTTGGAAACTTGAACTACACGGTGGATATTCGTGGAGACTTGATCTTTGACAGATTCGGCCCTGTGCCGGGAGCGCCGGACAGTCACGACGGACACGGCCTAGACCTGCTGTCGGAAAACGCTCGGAACGTCATCCCTGCAATAGCCCCGGATCAAAATCCGGAAAAAGTTGTGTTGCCCAAGGACGGAGCAGTAGACCCCGCCCCGCAGGCCGCACTGTCGGCATTCTGGGAACGGGGGTCCCCAGACTTGCCTACATGCGGCCTACGGCCTGGCTCAAAGGGGGCCTAGCACGGCCCATCTTCATGAGCACAAGCTCAAGACCCTCTCGAGGGGCCAAGCCTCACGGGGCGGACGACAAGGAGCTTCCTCAGGCACGGCCTCATCAGGCTGGCTCACGAGGAGGCAGAGAGTTCAAGGCGGGGTACCTCGCGAGGTGCCCATGACGCAAGCCATGACAACCAAGGGCGCCAGCCGGGCGCCAGCCCGTGCAGTGTCCTTCTTTCCTCTTTGGTGCAAGGGGAGCAAGCGCAGGCGAGAGCATCAAGCAAAGGCATACATTTCGGTGCAACAAGACCAAGACCAGTCCAATGGCAGGATGGAGGTCACCGTGGAGCCCAAGTTGGCGTCACCACCAGAGCCTTTGACAGGCAAGGACCAACTTTAGTCAGGATAACTGTACTAGATGTTCCCCTTCAAATTGGCCAATTGTTGGCGCCCTTCCCGCTCAATATTTGGGAAGAGGCCCAGGGCCTTCGCCTATAAATAGGACTAGCCACCCACAGGGTAGAGGGATCGATCGATCGATCTGGCCAAAGAGAAAGATCGGCATAGGAAGTTGAAGATAAGATAGGCATCTAGAATCAACCCTTCAAAAGGGACAACACCACCACAAGAACAGACCCTCGCGAGGCTGTTCTTCCTTGTATTGTTCATCATCAGCCCAAGAGGCAATCCACCACGCCACACACTGGAGTAGGGTATTACACCACAATGGTGGCCTGAACCAGTATAAATCCTGTGTCTCTTGTGTTGTTCTTCTCATAGTTTAGATCCTAGCGATTCGGTGAGGAATAGGTAGGTAGAAGGCGAAACCTCCGCGCGCACCCCAGTGTTCGAACCTCAAGGGTCTGTCGGAACCCTAAATACGACATTTGGCGCGCCAGGTAGGGGTGCTCCGGAATTCGTCTTCCGTCGCCCTGCTCTTCTCCGACCGTCGCGGCCATGTCTGACGCACGCCGGGTTCGCGCCGAGCGCCGACCCGCCCTCGCTTCCCGCATCACCCAGACGGCTCCTGTCGGCGGGCGCCCTCGTCGTTCCCCGTCGCCTACCGTCAACACCGCCACCGGCCCAGCGGGGAACGAGCCGCAAGCATCGTCCCAGCACCTGTCCATGAGGCCAGACGGCCGCACCGCTACACCCTCGCTCACCCCCGCTGGTTCTTCATCCCGCACGCCCCGCGCGGCCATGGAGGCTCGAGCTGCGCTCATCGCGGCAAACAAGCTCTTGCGTTACCGCCCAGTCGACGACGTCTACGAAGAGTGGCTCGACCGAGTCGCCAAACTCGTTCGCGCCGTTGGGGGCTCCCCAGCGCCAACTTTCTCGCTGCACCGCGCCCTGCCATGCGCGGGCAATGAAGCTCCTGGGGCGCCTCAGCCGCCTCCCCCTCAAGAAGGCGCCCTGGCTCCAAGCCGCGCGGCCCCTCGGCGGAACCCGCCCCGTCAGGAACCAGCGCGGCAGGAGCAGAGCTGCCAAGAGGTCCCACGCCCTCGAGAAGCTGCCCGAGCGCTCCCTACTCCGGCTCGTCCCGACCATGCTCCTGCTCCAGCACGTCAAGACCCCACGCTGCACCCATCTGCGGGGCACGCGGACCCGCAAGACCGAGCCCTTCGTCCTCCAAGGCCTCCTGTGGCCACAGCGGGCTACCGCGCCTTCACCATCGAGCTACGCACTGTCGTGTGGCCCGACAAGTTCAAGCCAGACCTGCCTCCTCGCTACGACGGCATGGCAGACCCTGCAGAGTTCCTTCAGCTCTACGAGCTGGGCATCGAGGCTGCCAACGGAGACGAGAAGGTCATGGAAAACTGGTTTTCCATAACTCTCAAGGACGGGGCCCGCACCTAGCTTCTGAACCTGGCCCCAGGCACGATCTCCTCCTGGGACGAGATGCGCACCCGCTTCATCGCCAACTTCCAGGGTACTCGCGACCGACCGGCCGCCGTGAGCGACATGTGCCGCATCAAGCAACAACCAGGGGAAACCCTGCAGAAGTACATCCAGCGCTTCAACAACGCACGCCTCAAGATTCCCAAGGTGACCGAGGAGGCCATCATCTCAGCCTTCTCTGACGGCGTGCGTGACGTCAAAATGAAGGAGGAGCTCGCAATGCATGAAGATCTACACACTTCCTTGGAGTTGTTCAACCTGGCGACCAAGTGCGCCAGGGCTGAGGAAGGGCGTCTCTCCCTCCTCGAATTTCCTGCCGCAGACCCTGAAGAGAAGAAGCCCAAGGACGTGAAGCGCAAGGGGGCTGTCGTGCTCGCGGCAGAACCAGACACCAAGCGGGGCAGAGATTAGCCCGAATCCTCCAAGGGCAGTCGGTACTGCGTGTACCACGACCTCCACACCCACAACACCAATGAATGCCAAGAGCTCAGGGCCGTGCGTGAAGGACAGACTGGCCGACGTCCAGACTGTGGCGACCGGGGCTACGGACGAGGAGGAGGAAGGAACGCAGGACGCTGGGAAGACCGCGGCCCACGTCAAGGGTGGCGCGACCAACCTCGCGAGGATCGCTGGCAGGAACCGCCTCGCGAGGGAGGCTGGAGGGATCAGCCTCATGAGGATCGCCCGCAAGGTAATGCAGGCCTCCCCCCGCTACCGCCGCAGCCAAGGAGAAATGAGGACCGTCATCAGGACGAAGGGGCTGGGGGCTTCCAGGAACCATGTGCGATCGCCTGCATCCTAGGTGGAGCCCAAGCCCCGGCCTCTCAGTGCATCTTCAAGCAGTTCGCCCGCGAAGTGAATGCAGTCCTCCCCAAGCTCGAGGCCACGCGCCCTCTCAGGTGGTCGGCGTGCGCCATCACGTTCAGCTCAGCGGATCATCTCAAGTGCGCGGCCACAGCCGGAGTCCTCCCGATGATTTGTTCCCCAATCATCAACAATGTGCTAGTCACCAAGACCCTCATCGATGGCGGGACAGGGCTCAACGTCCTGTCCGTGGAAACATTCAACAATCTCCAAGTACCCTACAGTCAGCTTCAGCCCACCAAGCCTTTCTCCGGAGTCACCGATGGCTCCACGGTCCCGATTGGGCAGGTCCGCCTCCCTGTCACCTTCGGGGCACACGACAACTACCGCACCGAGCTCATCGACTTCGACGTCGCCCACATTCGCCTGCCGTACAACGCCATCCTCAGGTACCCAGCGCTGGCCAAGTTCATGGCCGTAACTCACCATGTCTACAACGTCCTCAAGATGCCAGGAAGTGGCGGGGTCATCACGGTGCCCTGCGAAGAGAGAGACACAGTTTGCTCCCTAGAGAGAGCCTTTCAGGCCGCATCACTGGAAGACCCGGATCGCAGAAGCAGGGGGCTTCCCGAGGCCGCCCCCAAGAAGAAGGAGACATCGACCGGCCCGGCCCCTCAGGAGGCAGGTCCCTCTGGGCCCGCGCCTACTCAGGGGGAACCTCCTGCCATCGCATAGGGAAGCGCGCCCAGCGCCCTCCTCAGGCTGGGCTCGGGGGCTCTCCCCTGGAGGGCCATCGACCTCGCCAAGGTCACGAGGGAGGCGCTTGGGCACCACGTGGAGGCGTGCTTCAAAGCACGATTCCATCAAGAAGGAGCAAGGCAAGGAGGGCCAAACCCCCAGGAGTTCGTCAGCAAGCCATTCAGGAGCTGCAGGAGTCAAGGGTCATGAGAGGCAGCCGCCGCTTACCCGCTGTGGCCCCCCATCCAGGCGAGGATGGTGGGCTGCGCGTCTGCATCGACATACCAGGGCTCAACCAAGCCGCATCTCAGGAGCTCCTCTGGCCTTTGCGAGTGGGATGCTGCGAGGGCCCGCCCCACAGCTACTTTCGCATGCCTTACGGTTCGCCGAACGCGGCTGCTGTGTACCGGTGCATCATGAGGGCCATCCTGGAGGCTCAAGAGGTCAGGCGTTCCGCAGCCCTGGTGGAGATGGAGACGGTCTGCGAAGAGCCACGAGCGCCTCCGGAGCCTCCCGAGGCCCTAGGGCCTAGGGGCTCGTGAGGATTTGCCTCCGCAGCCCACCGAGTCTGCTGCATCAACACCCCTTCGTCTTCAGCATCATCAGGTGACATCTTTCTAGTTTCATTTCCAGCTGGGAGCGCCCTCAGGGCTGCATTATTCCCAGGCCATGTGGGTCCGTCCCTGTGGCATGTATCTCTTTTATTTCATGTTCTTAGCTCACTCTGCTAGGGGCGTCCCTCGGGCTGCATTATCCCCAAGCCGCTCGGGTCAGACCCAGTGGCATGTACCCCTCTTGCATTTATCTTAGGGCCGTGTTTTCGACCCGTCATGCTTGTTATTTGGTGCCGGTTCATGGTACCTTTTTTCTTCCTGGATGTCGCAAGCTTGCGCGTTAAAGGGGGGGTGCCTGAGCATCGCGACTCAGGGCTCCTACCGGCTCTCCGGCCCACACCCTCTGGTCTGCCCACGGCATCGCGCCCCGGCATACCAGCGATGGCTGAGACCAGCCCGAGAGCCGGGACCCGAGGACGTAGAGTTTCGACATCTAACCCAGCTTGCGCGTTAAAGGGGGGTGCCTGAGCATCGCGACTCAGGGCTCCTACCAGCTGTCCGGCCCTCACCCTCTGGTCTGCCCACAGCATCGCGCCCCGGCATACCAGCAACGGCTGAGACCAGCCCGAGAGCCGGGACCCGAGGACATAGAGCATCGGCATCTAGCCAAATTTGCAGGGACACACTCCAAGATAAGGCCCAGAGCCAGGCGCAACCCGCCTTGAGGTAGGGCCCCATGAGTCCCGCGCTGGCTCACGGGTGCCCAGATACACCTCGTCAAGCCCTACCATGCCAGCCACGTGTCAGGGCGGGTCTGTACACGCCTCGGGGGCTCCTCCCGGAGGGGAGCCCCCTCCCACGCACCAGTGGAAGCACCATGCTCCGCGCTGGCTGATGACACTGCCGAGGAGCGGCTATGCCCACACGCATACGGAAGCGCTATGCTACACGCTCGTGATAAACAACTGAGGGTGGCCCCCCGGGCCGCATCAACCTTAGGGAGCCCAGAGCTTAGTGTCTAGCCTCATCGCAACGCCTCCCCTCGAGAGTGCCGCGCGAGGGGGCTGGGCACGGGGGCTACGCCTGGGTCACGCCCAGGCGCACGCCACCAAGCTAGGCCCCCCGGGCCTGGTTCGTCGCGCGTCCCTCCCTGAGCGGAGCCAAGGTATGAAGGCCATTTGAGCGTCAAGGGGGACTCCTGAGCATCGCGACTCAGGAGCCTAACTGGTCACGTAGCCCCTCACTCCTTGGTCCCGTCCTGGTTTCTGATCGGGGCTAACGGCGGTTGAGGTATGCGCGGGGCCGGGCTCTGCAGACATAGAACGGTAGATCCACCCCCACATCTCACCTCCCTACTTGTTGTTCGGGCGCCAAGGGGGACTCCTGAGCATCGCGGCTCAGTAGCCTAACTTGTCACGTAGCCCCTCACTCCTTGGTCCCGTCCTGGTTTCTGGTCGGGGCTATTGGTGGCTGAGGTATGCGCGGGGCCGGGCTCTGCCGGCGTAGGACACAAGCAAGTAGGAAGGAAATAGTGCAACTTTCAAGGAATTCAAAAGCAAATATTATAGTCCATACTGTTATCACAGCACCAAATGCAAGTTTTAACGCCTCCCCGAGGCCTGATACATGTGCAGAAACTAAAAGCAGGGCGGGAGCCACAACGGAGTCACTTGCCGGCCGTGGAGTTGTGCGGAGCGGGTTCGCCTTGTGGAGCTGCCGGGCTAGCAGCGCTCCGCTTCGGCCTAGTGTTGAAGGCTCGGAACTTCCCCAGCAGAGCCTCCGCACGACCCTTCATAGCCTCAGCAGCGGCAGCGGCATGCTCGCCACTCGCCGGCTCCAGCCAGCTGTCGAGGTCGACGCTGGGGTCGCGAAGATAGATGTGGGTGAACACCCGCGTCAGCGCCGCAGAAGACAAGAAGCGTGCCTCGGCCTCAGCCGTAGGACCGAGGCCAAGGGCGACATCGTCAAGGGCATGAACCAGGAAAGGAAGCAGCTTGGCGGGGCCGTCCTCCTCGCCGGCCAACGGGCTCTCCAGGCCGCTCTCATAAAGCGTCTTCAGTGAAGCTCGGGCCTTCTCCTCCATCTCCGCAAAGGCCACACGATCCTCGGCAAGAACCCATGCCTTGCCGTCCAACTCAACCTTCCTCGCCTCCAGCTCTCGCTCCAGCGTGCCTAGGCGGTCACGATGCTTCTTGAGCTTGGCGTCCCAGTCCTTGACGGCCGCCTCACGAGCCTTCATGTCGTCCTCCTACTCTAGGTGAAGGCGAGTCTCCTCGGCGAGCCGGTCCTGCAGGCCCTTCAGCTCGCCCTCCAGCACCTCGCAACGACCTCGGGCATTAGCCGCCTCCCCCAAGGCAGTGTCGCGGGCAACCTTCGCCCCGAGGACGGCCTGCTTCTCCTCGTCGTAGGCCGTCGAGACCTGGACCAGCGCCGCCCGAATCGAAGCATCAGAGCGAATCCAGCCAGAGGCTAGCTCCAAGCACCCGGCCACCAAACGAGGGTCGGCGCTCAGAAGATCCCGCCGCAGACAGTCCAGTTCGGCAGCAGCACGATCTAGGACAGTAGGAGGAGACGGGGAAGCAGCAGTCGGCGGAGTAGGAGGAGAAGGCGGCAGCGTGACCATGGTGTCCTGAGGCGGAGCCTGCTACGCCCCAGCGGCTGTGGCGACGGCGTCAAGCGGGGGCGCCTGAGGGGTCGCCAGGGCCATAGGAGCCGAGCTCGCCCCGGCCGGCTCGGCAGGGCCTCGCAGGGACACCTGGGCAGGAGAGGCCCGCGCATCACGTTCATCTTCTTTCGTGAGCAGAGGCGCTGCCGCGGATGGAGTCTCAGGAGCCCCCTTCGGCATCTTTGCCGTGGGCACCAGCCTAGCCGAGAGATACGGGCATCAAGCCTCAGCGACGAAACAAGAAACAAGACAGGGATCAAGCACTTACAAGTCGTCGCCCGCAGACTCGAGCAGCCTCCGGCCGTACTTGAAGCCCGAGAGACGGTTGCAAGGATCAGCCTCAAGGAGCGCGGGTGCAGCTGGGGCACCTGCGGATCGCCTCGGGGCTAGGGCGGACCCGTGGGGGATCAGCCCAGTCCGGTCCTTCTTCGGGACCGGGGGCAGGCTCCCGCCGCCCTTCTCGACATCACCCTCGTTGTCGTCACTCAGAGAGAGGCAGAGAGCGTGGGACTTGCGCCGAAGAGGTGGAGCCCTTGACTCTGCCTCGGAGTCAGCCCCCTTTTCCGCTCCCCTTCCTCCCTCTCTTTGCTGGAGTCGCTGGAGGATACGTCCACCAGGTCCTCGGGAGCCTCCGCGGGCACAGGCCCGTCCCCGTTGAGGACGGGCATGGACCCCACAACCTGCTCCCAGTCTTCACGAAGGAACAGGGGCGTCGGAGCGCCCTCCAACCTTGCCACGTCTCCCCCGACCAAAGACTGGAGGACCGCGCCAGATACTCATCGGCCAGGACCGCGGGGCTCGGGTGGGGCCTCCACATCGGAAGCGAGTACTGACGAAGCGGATCCAGCTGATGCTCCAGGAACTCCCTCAGCAGCGAGGCGCCAGTCAGCTTCACCGTTGCCATGCTGGCCGGCCTCAGATCCGCATCCATCTTCTCCAACACCAGCCTTGCGCGGGGATCCACAAGCTCCACTCGAGACCAGTCATCGGAGCTTGAGGGGAGCCCCATGGGCAAGGCCAGCCGGGGGTGGACGCGCCCAGCATCAACCAAGACCCACTTGCTCCTGAAGCCCTCAATCCTTTTCCCGGGATTCAAAATGGCGAGGGAGCTGCCGTACGCGACGAAGCTCGCACACGCAGAGACGGAACTGCGAGAGGGCCGAAGGTAGAAGTAGTGGCGCAGCAGGGCCACTGAGGGCTTCACCCCCCACGTGAGCCTCGCAATAGTAGGCGAAGATTGCCAGAAGGAGGACAGAGTTGGGGTGGAGATGCAGAGCTTGAAGGTTGTAATGGCATAGGACGGAAAATAAGAACTCAGAGAAGGGAGGCACCAGACCGGCGACAATGGCGCTCATGAAGAGCGGATAGAAGGTGCTTCCTTGGCCCTCAGGGAGGGCAGAGCCGGCCTTGAACACCTTCGCCCCGTCGACGCCCTGCGCCGCTGCCAACTGGCGCACCCGGGCAAGGCTCGCCTCCGACACGTTCGGCGAGTCCAGGGCGGACGAGTACCAAGCTCCGGCCGAGGCCTGGCGAGGCGCCATGTCTGGCTTGGGCGCACGGGTGGAGTAGATCTGGAGATTTCGAAGGAAGGAAGGAGAGGCGCAAGAAAGGGGATCTGAGCAGCAACTGGAGAGAGCAAAGGAGGCAGAGGGCATAGGCCGCTCCTTGTCAACTCGCGCGGTTGCGGAGGCGCCCGCGTCCAAGCAACCGCCACGCGGCGCCCAAGGCCGCAGGCTGCTAGGGCCCGCGACGCTTCGCACTTGCCCTTTCGCCTCTCTGCTAGGCCAAGTCCGGGCGCGCCTTGGGACCGGGGGCTACAGTCAGCATTCTGGGAACGGGGGTCCCCAGACTTGCCTGCCTGCGGCCTGCGGCGTGGCTCAAAGGGGGCCCAGCACGGCCCATCTTCATCAGCACAAGCTCAAGACCCTCGCGAGGGGCCAGGCCTCGCGGGGCGGATGACAAGGAGCTTCCTCAGGCACGGCCTCGTCAGGCTAGCTCACGAGGAGGCGGAGAGTTCAAGGCAGGGTACCTCGCGAGGTGCCCATGACGCAAGCCATGACGACCAAGGGCGCCAGCCCGTGCAGTGTCCTTCTTTCCTCTTTGGTGCAAGGAGAGCAAGCGCAGGCGAGAGCATCAAGCAAAGGCATCCATTTCGGTGCAACAAGACCAAGACCAGTCCAACGGCAGGATGGAGGTCACCGTGGAGCCCAAGTCGGCGTCACCACCAAAGCCTTTGACGGGCGAAGGCCAACTTTAGTCAGGATAAGTGTACTAGATGTTCCCCTTCAAATTGGCCAATTGTTGGCGCCCTTCCCGCTCAATATTTGGGAAGAGGCCCAAGGCCTTCGCCTATAAATAGGACTCGCCACCTACAGGGTAGAGGGATCGATCTATCGATCCGGCCAAAGAGAAAGATCGGCATAGGAAGCTGAAGATAAGATAGGCATCTAGAATCAACCCTTCAAAAGGGACAACACCACCACAAGAACAGACCCTCGCGAGGCTGTTCTTCCTTGTATTGTTCATCATCAGCACAAGAGGCAATCCACCACGCCACACACTGGAGTAGGGTATTACACCACAATGGTGGCCTGAACCAGTATAAATCCTGTGTCTCTTGTGTTGTTCTTCTTGTAGTTTAGATCCTAGCGATTCGGTGAGGAACAGGTAGGTAGAAGGAGAAACCTCCGCGCGCACCCCAGTGTTCAAACCTCAAGGGTCTGCCGGAACCCTAAATCCGACACGCACACTCATCGGCATTGGAGCCGAACACAAGTCTCACCTCGGTGGAGACGTGTAACCCCGGACCCCCGGACTCGTATCCGGTCGTTGGTTCTGGTCCGCACACCCTCGAGCCAGCCGAGCTAGGTTGGGCTCCGGTAATGGAGTTTACCGCTGCGGACATCTTTCAACACTCGCCCTTCGGCAACATGTTGAACTCATTAAAGTCTCTCTCTCTGTGAGGAGACTCTGGGCCGAACTATGTCCGGCTTGAGTGGGAAGCAGGCGACGAAGGAATTCGCTGCCCACCCACCACCCACTTGATTGCCACGATCGACGATTTAACCAACATGCTGGACTTTGAGTTCGAAGACATCGACGGCATGGACGACGATGCCGGAGACGTACAGGAGCCACCGCTCACAGGGCGGTGGACAGCCACCTCTTCATACGATATATACATGGTGGACACTTCGAAAGAAACCAAAGGCGATGAGGCAATGGAGGATAACCCCTCCAAGAAGAAAGCAAAGCATGGGCGTCGCCCACGCCGCTCCAAGCCCCGCCAAGATAATACCGGCACCGGAGACGAAAATAATTCGGACGGCACCGACAATGAATACAACCTCGAACAGCCCGCCTTTGAGCAGGATGAACGGGAAGACGGGCATGACAGCCCAGACGAACATGCAACTGACGGGTATCCGGATGAGGACAACTACATGCCCCCCTCCGAAGATGAGATTAGCCTCCACGACGACGAATTCGGCGTGCCCGAGGACCCCACGGAGCAGGAGCGCTTCAAGCACCAGCTTATTGCCACTGCGAGAAGCCTGGAGAAGAAGCAGCAGCAGCTTCAAGTTGATCAAGACCCGCTCACAGATAGATGGACAGAAGTCCTGGCAGCCGACGAATATGGACTCGAGCGCCACACGGCTGACCGGCCGCCTCGAGGCCGGGATAAAATGACATATCAGCCCGAATACCAGCCCGCACCCCCGCGCCAGTTTACTACGGCCCGGGGCAATACTCAGGACCTGTGCGATAAACTGGATAACGCTGCAGGACAACCAAGATCGATCTACGGATCACAGGGGCGTGTCGCAACACATGACGACGACCGTCATACCGGATACACTAGCAAATCCGGCCGGGCCGAATATATCCAGTCAGACGCAGTCGGACTGCGTCGCAACATAGCCCGGCACAGAGGCGCCGCACACCCCCTCTACTTCACCAATGAAGTAATGGATCATGAATTCCCAGAAGGGTTCAAACCAGTAAACTCGAATCATACGATGGCACAACAGACCCCGCAGTATGGATTGAAGATTTCCTTCTCCACATTCACATGGCCCGCAGAGATGATCTACATGCCATCAAGTATCTTCCCCTTAAGCTCAAAGGACCCGCTAGGCATTGGCTTAACAGCCTGCCCGCAAATTCCATTGGCAGTTGGGAAAACCTGGAAGACGCATTTCTTGACAACTTCCAAGGCACTTATGTGCGACCTCCGGATGCCGACGAATTGAGACACATTACTCAACAGCCCGAAGAATCTGCCAGGAAATTCTGGACTCGGTTCCTAACTAAAAAGAACCAAATAGTCGACTGTCCGGACGCTGAAGCCCTGGCGGCCTTCAAGCATAACATCCATGACGAGTGGCTCGCCAGACACCTCGGCCAGGAGAAACCCAAGTCTATGGCAGCTCTCACGACACTAATGAGCTACTTTTGCGCGGGCGAGGACAGTTGGTTGGCTCGCAGCAGCACTACGCCACATTCTGGCACATCAGATGTCCGCGACAATAACGGCAAGCTACGGCGCAACAAACGCAAGCGACGGAACAATGGCGACCGCATCGAAGACACGGCGGTCAATGCCGGATTCAGCGGATCCAAATTCGGATAGCGGAATAAGCCATTCAAGAGGAATACTTAGGGACCGTCCAGTCTAGACCGTATACTAGAGCGCTCATGCCAGATTCATGCCACCCCGGACAAGCCAGCCAACCACACCAATAGAGACTGCTGGGTATTTAAATAGACCGGCAAGATAAACGCCGAAAACAGGACAAGGGGCTGCATAGAGACGATGACGAGGAGCCCTGGCGTCCGAACATGGGGGGACAGAAGAAATCCCCCCCCCCCAGGTGAAAACGGTCAACATGATCTACGCCACCCACATCCCCAAGCGGGAACAGAAGCGAGCACTACGGGACGTCTATGCAACGGAGCCAGTCGTCCCTAAATTCAACCCATGGTCAGCTTGTCCGATCACCTTCGATCGTAGGGATCACCCTACTAGCATCCGTCATGGCGGCTCAGCCGCATTGGTCTTAGACCCAATCATCGACGGATTCCACCTCACGCGAGTCCTTATGGACGGCGGCAGCAGCCTAAACCTGCTTTACTAGGACACAGTGCGCAAAATGGGCATCGATCCTTCAAGGATTAAGCCCACCAAAACCACCTTTAAAGGTGTAATTCCTAGAGTAGAGGCCCGCTGTACGGGCTCTATAACACTGGAAGTGGTCTTTGGATCGCCGGATAACTTCCAAAGTGAAGAGCTAATCTTTGATATCGTCCCCTTCCGCAGTTTTTATCACGCACTGCTCGGACGAACCGCATTCACTAGATTAAATGCGGTACCACACTATGTGTTCCTCAAGATCAAGATGCCAGGCATGCGCGGGGTCATAACAGTCAAGGGAAATATGGACTGCTCTCTCCGTATAGAAGAACACACTGCAGCCCTTGCGGCAGAAGTACAATGCGGCCTCCTCCGGCAAACCACCGATCCGGCGATGACAACCTCAAGCTCCGTCAAGCGAGGGCGGAACACCCCACAACAGGATTAGCAGACACGCCAAGAGCATGACTAGCAGTGTGGCCTCCGCTCAAATCCCATCAAAGCAGCATTCGTGCCACGCGTACACAATTACGCACTCAAAATACCATGGGCACAGGCAGAGGCGTAGAAGTGGCTCAGTCAGCAGTATGGTATTGCTTTGTAACCTTTCCATTTACCTTTAAGGACATTGCCTTAGTACATCTTCTCCAGAAGATCCGGATTGACGAATTCACATAGGAGAACAAACCAAGGAGGCAACAGGTGGTGCGCAGAGAAGGAAATACCCAGGTGGAATCTATTCGCGATCGTTATACCTGCTTTATCTGTCTGTACGTAGCCTGCCTCTGGATATGATATGTCAAATTATCCTCTTTATCTCCGCTTAATGCATTCATTGTAAACATACACCTAAACGTATTATTCATCAATGGGAGATCTTATACAACGTCAGCTTATTATTTTTCTTTGAGCATTTTTTACAAATGTCTATTTAATATTGCATTCGTACACTTTGGTACATGGAGTTTGCCAGGGGCTTCTCACGGCACCCCATAATACGGCACGAAAAGTCCGAACACTTTCAACAGTGCGGCACCCCGAACTTATAGCATTATATGCATCAGCTCTGAATCATGTCTTGGGTCTACAGTTGGGATAGCCCAGCTCCCTTGTTTTGGTTCCTTATGTTCCGTTATATCGGCTAAGGTAGCGCACGGAGAACTACTGCGATTGTGCCCTGGTTCTGCCGGACGAGCACCTTAGTAGAGAAAGCCGAAAACTGACCGGCAAGATGTGGCGAGAGCTGGTCGCGGTTCGAGAGGTCTTAAAATCCTTAAAGATTTTTCCGCTTTAGGCGATAAATCAGATTTGTCCGATCTAGGTGTGTGTAGCACCCCAATTCGGCCTTCCGGATTCTAGGGGCTTCGCCAAAATTTAAAATTGTAGACTTCTATGGCTAAGTGAAGGTTATAAAGCCGCATAGTCCAATTGCCTTGTTCGCTGCGTTGGACACCTCCTTAAGGGACCAAACATTTGGATAAAGAGTGTCCGGGTTATCCACGAACACCCTGGTACTAGTTACATGGGGGTGGAAGCCGACGACTGGCCTACTTTCAGAAATTGATAAACAGCCGCAGAGAAGGAAATATTTTAAATAACAAAAGCGCTACTTAGTGCAAGTAACTTCGTCTTTAAATTACAAACATGACACAAGTGAATTCATTCAAAAATTATGTCCTTGGTACATTCTTCGGCCACGAGACGAGCACCCTTCAAAACACCATCATAATATTTCTCGGGAATGTGATGCGGCTTGCCCTCTGGCAGCCCGTCCTTCACCAGCTTCTCCGCATCCAGCTTGCCCCCAATGCACCTTCGCACGGGCAAGGGCCCGGCGGGCATCCTCAATGCAAACGGATGGTTTGATGACTTCTAGGCGCGGACAGGCATTGACCATCCGCTTGATCAAGCCGAAGTAGCTGGTGGGCAGGGGTTCACCAGGCCACATTCGGACTATGAAATCCTTCATAGCCACTTCGGCCGCCCTGTGGAGTTCGACCAACTGCTTTAGTTGGTCACTCAGAGACGTTGGGTGTTCGGCCCCAACATATTGGGACCAGAACAGCTTCTCCGTTGAGGTCCCCTCCTGAGCACGGTAGAACTCTGCGGTGTCTGATATTCTGCGTGGCAGATCTGCGAATTCCCCTGGAGAGCTCCAGACTCGTGTAAGTAAAAGAAACGCCTCCTCCACATGTTTGCTTTGCATAAAGAATTTCTTACCCGCCGCTATCTTTCTGGCCTCCTGGATTTCTTGTTGTACCCTCTCGGCTTCGGCCCTGGCGTCTTTTATACTTGTAAGGGCCTTCGCAAGCTCGGCCTCTTTTGCTTTAAGCTCATGCTCCATGGACTCGAACTTTTTGCCGAGCTCCCAGAGCTCTTCTTGTACTTCGCCCACTCGGGCCTCCTGCTTTTTGCGCTCCTCGCGTTCCAAGGCCGCCTTGTGTTCGGCCTCGGACAGCGCTTTCTTAAGAGACGCCACTTCGGTGGTGGCCACTGTAACCAAATCACGACGCCTCATCGTTAGAATAATCAATTTTATTTGTACTATATGAGAGAGGGGAATTATTCACCTTTGCTCTCCTCGAGCTACCTCCTCGTGAGGTCGAGCTCTCCCTGTGCCCGCTCCAAGTCCTGCTTCAGGCCGGCGATTTCGGCCGTACGGACAGCAGCGGCTAGCAGCACAGCCTGTTTATTCACATACAAACTTAATGTAAGACTCCTGCGGAATATAATTGACCCTCCGTTTGGTTTTTCCTTGCGAACACCAAACAGAGTATCAGGGGCTACTACCTATCGGGTGGTAATTTCACACATTTTTACTTACCTCAAAGCCTGCCAGGAGGCTGGTGTAGGCTTCGGTTAGTCCGCTCTTGGCAGACGAAACCTTCTGAATCACCGCACTCATAAGAGTACAGTGCTCTTCATCTAGGGAAGTGCCAAGAAGCGCTTCCAGCAGACAATCCGGTGCCTCGGGCGCAACGGAAGTCCTCGATACAGACGGCCCTCCCTCCCTAACGAGGGGCTGCCCGCCTGAGTCCCGAACCACTAAAGGCTCCGGAACAGTGTTTGGCTGAGAGCCCGGCTTATTGTGGCTCTCGTCAACACGATCCGCGGGGATCTTGAACCCCGCGAATCCGACGTCTGGACTGCCGCCTTGACGCACCTCCAGGGCCACCTCCCCCATTTCTGGGAACCTTTGGGACAACACCTCCGTGTCATCTGCAGGCCGAGGAGAAGTGGCCATCGGGAGCGAGTTCATTGCTGACTCACTCAAGGACCCGTCCAAAGATGATACTGTGGGATGGGCCCTGGCCGGACTGCATACAAGTTCGGTGTTATAACAAAATTGTGAAGAAGAATTACGATGGAGTGCGGATACTTACGATCACACTGAAGGCTTCTTTCGGGGCAGCCACCCTTCCTCGCTATCGGCGGCGGTGGCGGAGTAGTCCGGAAGGGACACTTTTCCCTTCTTGGACGTCCCAGTCTCCCCCACCAGGACGGCCTTCCTCTTTCTCTCCCCCTGCACGGGGAGGTGGAGTTTCTTCTTGTTGTCCCCCGCTTCCGTGGGAGGAATCTGCCTCGTCGTCATCGGACGGCAAAGGTATGACGGCCTTGCGCCGGGGGCCTCTCCTGGTCCCCTGGTCCGCCCTCTCATGCCCCTCGTCCTCTCCGGACAGGGCAGCCTCTTCTTCTTCTTCTTCTTCCCCTTCAGGGGAGGAGTGCGCATTGTCGTCTTCGGACGAGGCTTGTGGAACCTTACGCTGGAGACCCTTTCGAGTCCCTGGGGCCTTCTTCTCCGGCCCCTTATAGGGCGCCGGGACCAGCATCTTTGTCAGAAGATCATTAGCTGGGCTTTCTGGCAGCGGATCCGGACAGTCAATCGGCTCTGCTGTCTCCACATAATCCTGCACAAATATACACAATTATTTAAGGCTCTCCCATGAATGTATTGGGAAAACCCGAATCCGGTGGCGGCCTAAGAACTCACTTGAATAGGATGCCGTGCGGCATGGAGCACATGGTCCTTAGATATGGGAGGAGGTACTTTAGAGGCCTTGAACAACTCCTTCCACGTGTTTTTGTGCTTCATGTCGTAGAGGCTCTGAAGCGTCTAGTGTTCGGCCGGGACGAACTCCCACAGATTGAATGCTCGCCTCTGGCACGGCAGAATCCGGCGAACGAGCATGACCTGGATCACGTTGACAAGCTTGATGTTCTTGTCCTTCATGCCCTTGATGCAGGTGGTGAGTCCGGCCAGCTCTGTAGATTCGCCCCATAGCAGGCCCTTCTGTTCCCAGGAGGTGAGCCGCATAGGGGTTCCAGATCGGAACTCGAGGGCCGCCACCCAGTTGGCGTCGCGTGGCTCGGTGATGTAGAACCACCCCGATTGCCACCCCTTCACGGTTTTCGCAAAGGAGCTGTCAAGCCAGGTGACGTTAGGCATTTTGCCCACCATGGCTCCTCCGCACTCCGCTTGCTGGCCGCTTACGATCTTTGGCTTCATGTAGAAGGTTTGCAGCCACAAGCCGAAATGAGGTTTCATGTGGAGGAAAGCCTCACATACGATGATGAACGTCGAGATGTTGAGGACGAAGTTCGGGGCTAGATCATGGAAATCTAGCCCGTAGTAGAACATGAGCCCGTGGACGAAGGGGTGGAGTGGAAACCCCAGTCCACGGACGAAGTGGGCAAGAAACACGACCCTCTCATGGGGTCCTGATGACCCACAAGTATAGGGGATCTATCATAGTCCTTTCGATAAGTAAGAGTGTCGAACCCAACGAGGAGCAGAAGGAAATGATAAGCGGTTTTTAGCAAGGTATTCTCTGCAAGTACTGAAATAAGTGGTAACAGATAGTTTTGTGATAAGATCAATTGTAACGAGCAACAAGTAACAAAAGTAAATAAAGTGCAGCAAGGTGGCCCAATCCTTTTTGTAGCAAAGGAAAAGCCTGGACAAACTCTTATAATAGGAAAAGCGCTCCCGAGGACACATGGGAATATCGTCAAGCTAGTTTTCATCACGCTCATATGATTCACGTTTGGTACTTTGATAATTTGATATGTGGGTGGACCGGTGCTTGGGTAATGCCCTTACTTGGACAAGCATCCCACTTATGATTAACCTCCATTGCAAGCATCTGCAACTACAACAAAAGTATTAAGGTAAACCTAACCATAGCATGAAACATATGGATCCAAATCAGCCCCTTACGAAGCAACGCATAAACTAGGGTTTAAGCTTCTGTCACTCTAGCAACCCATCATCTACTTATTACTTCCCAATGCCTTCCTCTACCCCAAATAATGGTGAAGTGTTATGTAGTCAACGTTCACATAACACCACTAGAGGCTAGACAACATACATCTTATCAAAATATCGAACGAATACCAAATTCACATGACTACTAATAGCAAGACTTCTCCCTTGTCCTCAGGAACAAACGTAATTACTCACAAAGCATATTCATGTTCATAATCAGAGGGGTAATAATATGCATAAAGGATCTGAACATATGATCTTCCACCAAGTAAACCAACTAGCATCAACTACAAGGAGTAATCAACACTACTAGCAACCTACTAGCACCAATCCCGGACTTGGAGACAAGAATTGGATACAAGAGATGAACTAGGGTTTGGAGATGAGATGGTGCTGATGAAGATGTTGATGGAGATTTCCCTCTCCCGATGAGAGGAGCATTGGTGATGATGATGGTGATGATTTCCCCCTCTCAGAGGGAAGTGTCCCCGGCAGAACAACTCTACCGGAGCCCTAGAGTGATTCTGCCAAGGTTCCGCCTCGTGGCGGTGGAGTCTCGTCCCGAAAGGTTGCCTTTATTTTTTTCTCATCGAAAGACTTCATATAGGAGAAGATGGGCATAGGAGAGCCACCAGGGGGCCCACGAGGTAGGGGGCAAGCCCAGGGGGGAGGGCGCGCCCCCCACCCTCGTGAGCAGGGTGTGGGCCCCCTGTCCTTCATCTTTGGCGATGATTTTTCTTTATTTATTTTAAGGTATTCCGTGGAGTTTCAGGACTTTTGGAGTTGCGCAGAATAGTCCTCCAATATTTGCTCCTTTTCCAACCCAGAATTCCAGCTGCCGGCATTCTCCCTCTTCATGTAAACCTTGTAAAATAAGAGAGAATAGCCATAAGTATTGTGACATAGCGTGAAATAACAGACCATAATGCAATAAATATTGACATAAAAGCATGATGCAAAATGGACGTATCAACTCCCCCAAGCTTAGACCTCGCTTGTCCTCAAGTGAAAAGCCGATAACAATAAATATGTCCTCATGTTTAGAGGTAGAGGCGTCGATAAAAATAAAATACGGACATGAAGGCATCATGATTATTTCATAACAGCAACATAAATAGATTTTGTCATATGATTACTCATGTTCAAGTCATGATCTTTTCACAAAGCCAAAGTATGAATCAGAAACCTTATTGGGCACCAACAAATTATACCCTCAGTCATTGAAGCAATTGCAATTTATCATAACATCGGAAAGAGTCTATGTCAGAGCTTAAAATCAAGTCCACATACTCAACTATCACTTAGTCCTTCATAATTGCTAACACTCACGCAATACTTGTGGTTACGGAGTTTTAATCGGACACAGAGAAAGATAGGGGCTTATAGTTTTGCCCCACAACCTTTTACCTCAAGGGTAATGTCAACAATAATAATTCATGCTCCCCCAGATCCAATTAGATATATATATCATGTTCTTTCCAACATGCTGAGCTTGCCAAAGGATAAAATGAAAAAGGAAAGATGAAGATCACTATGACTCTTGCATAAGGTAGAGGATAATAATAAAAGATAGGCCCTTTGCAGAGGGAAGCAGAGGTTGTCATGCGCTTTTAGGGTTGATGCACAAAATCTTAATGCAAAAGAACGTCACTTTTTATTGCCCCTTGTATGTGAACCTTTATTATGCAGTCCATTGCTTTTATTGCGTCCACAACAAGTTCGTACAAAGATTATTTCTCTACACTAATAAGTCATGCATATTTAAAGAGCAATTTTTATTGCTTGCACCGACGACAACTTACTTGAAGGATATTACTCAATACATAGGTAGATATGGTGGACTCTCATGGCAAAACTGGTTTAAGGGTATTTGGAAGCACAAGTAGTATTTCTACTTGGTGCTGAGAATTTGGCTAGCATGAGGGGGAAAGGCAAGCTCAACACGGTAGAGGATCCATGACAACATACTTTATCTCAGATGTAAGAAAACATAACTCATTATGTTTTCTTCCTTGTCCAACATCAACTCTTTAGCATGTCATACTTTAATGAGTGCTCCCAATCATAAAAGATGTCAATGATAATATATCTATATGTGAAACCTCTCTTTCCTTATTACTTCCTATTAATTGCAACGATGACCAAAGCTATATTTTCCAACTCCCAACAACTTTTAATCATCACACTCTTTCTATGTGAAGTCATTACTTTCACTAAGATCAATATGAACTCTTTGATTCTTTTTATTCTTTTTCTTCTAATCACCCAAGATCATGGCAAAATAATCAAGCCCTTGACTCAACACTAATCTTTATTATATAGCTCACGGACTCGATTACAAATAAGGATCATAAAGTAAAACTCAAAACTAGATCATGCCATGATTTTATTCTACTAAACCAAGATACTAATAATAGGATCGAACTAAGAAAAACGGTAAAGATAGGAGTTGTGATGGTGATACGATACCAGGGCACCTCCCCCAAGCTTGGCAGTTGCCAAGGGGAGTGCCCATACCCATGTGATTATATCTCCTTCTTTGTTGTTGGCGATGGAGGTGTTGATGATGATGGAGTTGTTGCATTTTTCTTCTCTAGCTTGCGTTTGAGGCTAAAATTTTCATCCCTCAGATCCTCATTCTCGAGCTCAAGTTTCATTATCTTTTTGCATAGTGCTGCCTTGTTGTCCTGCAAAAAACGAGGTGGGATAGATTGGACCTTATGGAGGCTTGACTTCTTGAACTCCACATGCATATCACCAGGTTGAGGTAGTGGATAGTCCTCTTTGTCAGAACTCATTTCCTCCTTCCTCTTTGGATCATAGTCTTCTTCTTCCTCCGTGGTCCAGCCATAATGCTCCATGTCCCCATATACCTTGGGATTTGCAACATAATAAGCCATGTACCTCTCTCCCTCCGAATCTTGGGAAGACATCTTGCTCTAGTCTGCAGCAGCAATGGCTCGAAACAAAAACAGGGGAGATTTGCGTGATACGAGAGTCAAAACCTTTGGGAGTATATATAATGATTTTTTACCGACCAAAATACGTATCGTGCAAGGGAACGGAGTCTGGAGGGCACACGAGGTGCTCACGAGGTAGGGGGGCGTGCCCAGGAGGGTAGGGCGAGCCCTCCACCCTCGTGGAGGCCTCGTGTCCTCCCCGGACTGCTACTTATTTTTCTATTTTTCTAAATATTCCAAAACGGAGAAATATTGCCTTAAAAATTGTTTTGGAGTCGGTTTACTTACCGTACCACATACCTATTCCTTTTCGGAGTCTGGGACGTTCTGGAAAGTGTCCTTTATGTACTCCTTCGGGTTTACGGTTTCAATAATATTAGTTCCAACATTTATAGGATTACCAGAGATAGTGTTTGATCCTTTGACAGTTTACCACCTTCGGATTTGTGCCTGCGAAGTTGTTGATTTTTATAGCACCGGAACGATAGACCTCCTCGATAACGTAAGGACCTTCCCATTTGGAGAGAAGTTTTCCGACAAAAAATCTTAAACGAGAGTTGTATAGCAATACATAATCACCTACATTAAACTCACGCTTTTGTATTCTTTTGTCATGCCATCTTTTAACCTTTTCTTTAAACAACTTGGCATTTTCATAAGCTTGGGTTCTCCATTCATCAAGTGAGCTAATATCAAATAACCTCTTCTCACCGGCAAGTTTGAAATCATAGTTGAGCTCTTTAATAGCCCAATACGCCTTATGTTCTAGTTTGAGAGGTAAGTGACAAGCTTTTCCATAAACCATTTTATACGGAGACATACCCATAGGATTTTTGTATGCAGTTCTATAGGCCCATAATGCATCATCAAGTTTCTTGGACCAATTCTTTCTAGACCTATTGATAGTCTTTTGCAAAATTAATTTGAGCTCTCTATTGCTCAATTGACCGCTAGACTGCGGGTGATATGGAGATGCAATTCTATGATTAACGTCGTATTTAGCAAGCATCTTATGGAAAGCACCATGAATAAAGTGTGAACCACCATCAGTCATTAAATATCTAGGGACTCCAAACCTCGGAAAAATAACTTCCTTAAGCATTTTAATAGAAGTGTTATGATCAGCACTACTAGTTGGAATAGCTTCTATCCACTTAGTAATGTAATCAACAGCAACTAAAATATGTGTATATCCATTAGAGGCAGGAAAAGGTCCCATATAATCAAAGCCCCATACATCAAATGGTTCAATAACAAGTGAATAATTCATAGGCATTTCTTGATGTCTACTAATATTACCAATTCTTTGACATTCAGCAAGACAAAACAAACTTACGGGCATCCTTGAAGAGAGTAGGCCAATAAAAACCGGATTGCAATACCTTATGTGCAGTTCTATCTCCAGCGTGGGGTCCTCCATAAGCTTCGGAGTGAAACTTGCGTAGGATCTATTCCTGTTCATGCTCAGGTACACAACATCTAATAACACCATCTACTCCTTCTTTATAAAGATGTGGGTCATCCCAAAAGTAATGTCGCAAGTCATAGAAAAACTTTTTCTTTTGTTGGTATGTGAAGCTAGGTGGTATAAATTTAGCAACAATATAATTAGCATAATCAGCATACCATGGAGTACTACGAGAAGTACTTATGACATTTAATTGTTCATTAGGAAAGCTATCATCAATAGGTAGTGGGTCATCAAGAACATTCTCTAACCTAGACAAGTTGTCTGCAACGGGGTTCTCGGCTCCTTTTCTATCAACAATATGTAAATCAAATTCTTGCAGCAGGAGAACCCATCTAATAAGTCTAGGTTTTGCGTCTTTCTTTTCCAGAAGATATTTAATAGCAGCATGATCTGTGTGAACAGTAACTTTAGAATCAACAATATAGGGTCTGAATTTATCACAAGCAAATACAACTGCTAAAAGTTCCTTTTCAGTAGTAGCATAATTTCTTTGAGCATTGTCTAGAGTCTTACTAGCATAATGGATAACATTCAATTTCTTATCAACTCTTTGCCCTAGAACAGCACCTATAGCATAATCACTGGCATCACACATAATTTCAAAAGGTAAATTCCAATCAGGTGGCTGAACAACAGGTGCAGAGACTAATGCTTTCTTAAGTATTTCAAATGCTTCTACGCAATCATCATCAAAGACAAATGGTACATCTTTTTGTAGTAAATTGGTCAGAGGCCGAGAGATTTTTGAGAAGTCTTAATGAACCTCCTATAAAATCCGGCGTGACCAAGGAAACTTCTTATACCTTTGATGTCCTTGGGACATGGCATCTTTTCAATAGCATCAACCTTGGCTTTATCAACTTCAATACCTCTTTCAGAAACTTTGTGCCCCAAGACAATACCTTCATTAACCATAAAGTGGCACTTTTCCCAATTCAAGACAAGATTAGTTTCTTCACATCTCTGCAAAACTCGAGCAAGATTGCTCAAGCAATCATCAAAAGAGGAACCATAGATGGAAAAGTCGTTCATGAAAACTTCACAAATTTTCTCACAAAAGTCAGCGAATATAGCCATCATGCATCTTTGAAAGGTAGCAGGTGCATTACATAAACCGAAAGGCATACGTCTATAAGCAAAAGTACCAAAAGGGCATGTAAAAGTAGTCTTTGATTGATCTTTAGCCGACACAGGTATTTGAGAAAAACCGGAATAACCATCTAGAAAGCAATAATGTGTGTGTTTGCATAATCTTTCTAGCATTTGATCAATAAAAGGTAAGGGGTAATGATCTTTCTTAGTAGCCTTATTCAATTTGTGGAAATCAATTACCATCCTATAACCTGTGATAATTCTTTGCGGAATCAATTCATCTTTGTCATTAGGGACAACAGTAATACCTCCCTTCTTAGGGACACAATGGACAGGACTTACCCACTGACTATCAGCAACGGGATAAATTATACCTGCCTCCAGAAGCTTGAGTATTTCCTTTCTTACCACTTCTTTCATTTTAGGATTCAAACGTCGTTGAGGATCACAAACTGGTTTGGCATCAGATTCCAAATTTATTTTATGTTGACATAGAGTGGGACTAATGCCCTTAAGATCATCCAGAGTATATCCAATAGCGGCACGGTGCTTTTTCAGAGTTTTCAATAATCTTTCTTCTTCATGCTCTGAAAGGTTAGCACTAATAATGACAGGATATATTTTCTTTTCATCAAGATAAGCATATTTAAGATTATCAGGCAATGATTTAAGCTCAAACACAGGATCACCCTTGGGTGGAGGAGGATTCCCTAGGATTTCAACAGGCAAATTGTGTTGCAGAATAGGTTCCTGTTTAAAGAATACTTCATCTATTTCCCTTCTTTCATTCATGAACATATCATTTTCATGGTCTAGCAAATAGTGTTCTAAAGGATCACTAGGAGGTACATCAATAGAAGTAAGACCAACAATTTCATCCTTACTAGGCAATTCTTCCTCATGATGTTGTTTACTAAATTTAGAGAAATTAAACTCATGAACCATATCATCCAAACCAATAGTAACAACATTCTTTTTGCAGTCTATTGTAGCATTAAAAATATTCAAGAAGGGTCTACCAAATATAATGGGACAAAAGCTATCTTGTGGAGAACCAAGAACAAGAAAATCAGCGGGATATTTGGTTTTCCCACACAAGACTTCAAGATCTCTAACAATTCCCACTGGTGAAATAGTATCTCTGTTGGCAAGTTTAATTGTGACATCAATTTCTTCTAACACAGCCGGTGCAATATCATGCATAATTTCTTTGTATAAGTCAATGGGTATAACACTAGCACTAGCACCCATATCACATAAGCCATGATAACAATGATATCCTATTTTAACAGAAATAACGAGCACGCCTACCACAGGTCTATGTTTATCTCTATCACAGGGTTTAGCAATTCTAGCAGTTTCACCAGAGAATTGAATAAGATGCCCATCAATATTATCAGACAAGAGATCTTTAACAATAGCAATATTAGGTTCTACTTTGACTTGCTTAGGAGGTGTATAAGTCCTAGTATTGCTTTTACGAACAACAGTTGAAGCTTTAGCATGATCCTTCATTCTAACAGGGAAAGGTGGTTTCTCAGCATATGAAGTAGGAACAATAGGATCATTATAAGTGACAATCTTTTCTTCAACTTTAATAGGTGCAGATACTTTTACTTCTATGGGAGGATGATATTTAAACCACTTCTCCTTGGGGAGATCAACATAAGTAGCAAAAGATTCACAGAAAGAAGCTACTACCTCAGAGTCAAGCCCATATTTAGTGCTAAACTTACGGAAAATATCGGTATCCATAAAAGATTTAACACAATCAAACTTAGGTGTCATACCTGACTCCTTACCTTCATCGAGGTCCCAATCTTCAGAGTTGCATTTAATTCTATCCAATAAATTCCATCTAAATTCAATAAGCTTCATCATAAAAGAGCCAGCACAACAATTATCGAGCATGGTGCGATTGTTACCAGAAAGTCGAGCATAAAAACTTTGCATAATTACTTCCTTTGCGAGCTCATGATTGGGGCATGAATATAACATTGATTTAAGCCTCCCCCAAGCTTGAGCGATGCTTTCTCCTTCGCGAGGCCAAAAATTATATATATAATTGTGATCACGATGAACAAGATGCATAGGGTAATACTTTTGATGAAATTCCAATTTCAATCTTTTATAGTTCCATGATCTCATATCATCACATAGCCTATACCATGACAATGCGTCTCCCTCCAAAGATAAAGGGAAAGCCTTCTTCTTAACAACATCATCGGGTATACCTGCAAGCTTAAATAGTCCACAAATATCATCCACATAGCGTAGAAGTTCGTCAGGATGCTTTGTTCCATCTCCTGCAAAAGTGTTAGCTAGCAGTTTTTCCATCATACCCGAAGGAATCTGAAAAGGAGTTTCATTTTCAGTAGGTTCAATAGGTTCAGTAGGTTGAGGAGCAACTCTTGGCTCAACTGGACGGGGTGAAGATACCCCGAACAATCCCCTCAGACAATTACTTTCCAGAGTAACAAGTGACAGAAAATTTCAGCACACTAAATAAATATTTCCTTACCAAATTCCACCTACCAAAGGCGCTTCACTCCCCGGCAACGGCGCCAGAAAAGAGTCTTGATGACCCACAAGTATAGGGGATCTATCGTAGTCCTTTCGATAAGTAAGAGTGTCGAACCCAACGAGGAGCAGAAGGAAATGATAAGCGGTTTTCAGCAAGGTATTCTCTGCAAGTACTGAAATAAGTGGTAACAGATAGTTTTGTGATAAGATAAATTGTAACGAGTAACAAGTAACAAAAGTAAATAAAGTGCAGCAAGGTGGCCCAATCCTTTTTCTAGCAGAGGACAAGCCTGGACAAACTCTTATAATAGGAAAAGCGCTCCCGAGGACACATGGGAATATCGTCAAGCTAGTTTTCATCACGCTCATATGATTCGCATTTGTTACTTTGATAATTTGATATGTGGGTGGACCGGTGCTTGGGTACTGCCCTTACTTGGACAAGCATCCCAGTTATGATTAACCTCTATTGCAAGCATCCGCAACTACAACAAAAGTATTAAGGTAAACCTAACCATAGCATGAAACATATGGATCCAAATCAGCCCCTTACGAAGCAACGCATAAACTAGGGTTTAAGCTTCTGTCACTCTAGCAACCCATCATCTACTTATTAATTCCCAATGCCTTCCTCTACGCCCAAATAATGGTGAAGTGTTATGTAGTCGATGTTCACATAACACCACTAGAGGCTAGGCAACATACATCTTATCAAAATATCGAACGAATACCAAATTCACATGACTACTAATAGCAAGACTTCTCCCTTGTCCTCAGGAACAAACGTAATTACTCACAAAGCATATTCATGTTCATAATTAGAGGGGTAATAATATGCATAAAGGATCTGAACATATGATATTCCACCAAGTAAACCAACTAGCATCAACTACAAGGAGTAATCAACACTACTAGCAACCTACTAGCACCAATCCTGGACTTGGAGACAAGAATTGGATACAAGAGATGAACTAGGGTTTGGAGATGAGATGGTGCTGATGAAGATGTTGATGGAGATTGCCCTCTCCCGATGAGAGGAGCATTGGTGATGACGATGGTGATGATTTCCCCCTCCCGGAGGGAAGAGTCCCCGGCAGAATAGCTCTGTCGGAGCCCTAGATTGATTCCGCCAAGGTTCCGCCTCGTGGCGGCGGAGTCTCATCCCGAAAGGTTGCCTTTATTTTTTTCTCATCAAAAGACTTCATATAGGAGAAGATGGGCATCGGAGAGTGTCGGGTGGTAGGTGCGACATATGCCAACGGATGGCTTATCATTGTGGGAGCCAGTAAGACATCGTCGGTGCCTGGAAATGGGATGAGGCAAAGACATGCACGCCGCCGGATCTTACCCAGGTTGGGGGATCTCCGTGGAGATAATACCCCTACTCCTGCTTTGCGGGGTCTCCGCATGATCACTAGATCGATAAGAAGCTACAAGAGGCTCCTTGAGCTGTTCGGTGGGAGGAGGAAGAAGGGAAAGGCTAGCTCTCTTCTCTCCCTGTGGTAGTGTCTAAAACTCTCTGAGATCCACCCTTTTCATGGGTGTCCCGGGGGGCTTATATAGGCCTACCCCCCGGGGGTACAATGGTAATCTGGCTGGGCGTGGGTCCAGGCCGTCAGCGTCTATGACCGCCGGCTTCTCCGCCGGCTCCTGGGGCCCGCCGACTAGTGGGTCCCGCCGGCTGCCGGCCCATTTGTCGACAGGCCGGCCCCACCGCTTGGGGGGTCTTGTCGGGGGCTGGTTACTGATGCCTCGCCTCTGATGACGAGGGCTTTGTCGAGGTAAGCATGGCTACAGTGCTGCCGCCTTGCGGGCTCTCACTGTAGCCTTACCTCGTCTTGTCCGCT
This sequence comes from Triticum aestivum, assembly GCF_018294505.1. NCBI lineage: Eukaryota > Viridiplantae > Streptophyta > Magnoliopsida > Poales > Poaceae > Triticum > Triticum aestivum. The sequence continues at coordinate 177,961,555 of NC_057804.1, forward strand.
TAATGGTGCGTGCGCCCCGAGGAGGGGAGCAAGCCGGCTATAGGAAGTCGGCCTGGCCTTAGGCCGGCTCGGGGAGGTCAGGCCGCCTTCGGATGTCTCTCTGACCGAAGGGGCCCGCCGCCTTTGGGCCGTACCGACGGCCCGTCGTGGATGGCGTCATGATTCACATGGCAACAGTGCCTCGCCGGACAGGAGATGTCCGCCCTGTGCGGCGTACTGTAGCCACGCATGTTCCAGGATTCGGGGTTGGCAGGCTCCACTGTAGCCACGCCCCGTTTCGTCACCGTTATGGGTGGTTGACTTTAGGGTGCGACCCATGGCCGCCTGCCATGGGCCGGCTTTCTTGGAGTCAGTCCTTCATGGGCCGGCTTTCTTGGAGTCGGTCCTTCATGGGCCGGCTTTCTTGGAGTCGGTCCTTCATGGGCCGGCTTTCTTGGAGTCGGCCCTGTTGTGGCGTCCCCCAAAGATTGTTTATGGTCGGGCCGCCTTCCGCCAGCCAGCCTATGTGGTAGCCAGCCGGAAGAAGGCGGCCCCATGTCTTGGGCGCTTCAAGGCTCGGTCCGCCCATTGTTTTTTCTGAGGGCCAAAGGGAGCCGGTTACGCTACCCGTGGTCATTTACTCCGACACAGAGCCACCAGAGGGCCCACAAGGTAGGGGGGCGCGCCCAAGGGGGAGGGCGCGCCCCCCACCCTCGTGAGCAGGGTGTGGGCCCCCTGGCCTTCATCTTTGGCGATGATTTTTATTTATTTATTTTAAGGTATTCTGTGGAGTTTCAGGACTTTTGGAGTTGCGCAGAATAGTCCTCCAATATTTGCTCCTTTTCCAGCCCAGAATTCCCGCTGCCGGCATTCTCCCTCTTCATGTCAACCTTGTAAAATAAGAGAGAATAGCCATAAGTATTGTGGCATAACGTGCAATAACAGCCCATAATGCAATAAATATTGACATAAAAGCATGATGCAAAATGGACGTATCAGGTCCTGGAGTTGGAATGACCTGCCCCTCGTCTGGTAGCCAGTGCGCTATGTGTGCGGCCAAGTATCCGGCCGCCCAAAGACTTGCGATGTTCTTCTCCTTCATGGTGGAAGGCACCCATTTGCCTCCTACTCCGGACATGTTTAGCTGTGCGGAGAAGACTTGAACTAGGGCGCTGGAGCTCGGGGAGGCAAGAGTGGGCAGAGGAGGAAGAAGGCGTGGGTAAGAATGAGGAACTCTTATCCCTTTATAGAGGCGACAAAAGCAGTGTGCCTCCCCACTAGCCTGTTGAGAATCGCTTACTTCCCAAGCGCCAAGATTGAAGGCACAGGGGGATTACCCATACCCGTATTGATGAGAATCCCATGATAAGGGGACATGATCTCTGCTTTGACAAGACGTGTCAAGGAAACCGCCTCGCAACACGCGTTGTGGCTGGTTGTGGAAAAACGGTTCGAATAAAAACCTGGTTGTAATGGCATATCACGCCATCTAAAAAGTTGTCATCTGAAGTATCGTTCTCTCTACGGTGGTGTATGAAGATCATTTTGCAGATCCGGACACGGTCTACGTGTTCGATAAATAACCTTGGAGTATTCGGAGAAGGAACCCGCCTTGCAATGCCGAAGACAAGACTGCTGAAAGTGCAACTATCCCTAGGTGGTTTTGGTAATTCATAACAACATATAGCTCATTGAGCTAATGCTAATCCAAGACTATTATTTCAGGAAAGCTCAATGAATGGCATGGCATGGATGATGAAAGTGGATCCCTCAAAATACTAAGGACAAAGGATTGGCTCAAGCTCAAAATCTCAAGACTCTTCATTTTATATTTTAGTGATCCAAGATCACATTGAGTCTATAGGAAAAGCCAATACTATCAAGGAGGGATGAGGTGTTGCTTAATGAGCCTCTTGCTTCATGTGCTTAGTGATATGCTCCAAAACCCTCATCTATTTTCTCACATCCACAAATGACCTAAACCCTAAGCCAAAATCGATCACACCGATTCTTCCTACCCGGCGCCACCGATTTCAAAAGTCATAGCCACTGCCACAAACCCTAAGCAAATCGGTTCTGCCGATAGGGATCTCAGTCTTACCGAGATGGGATTCTAATCTCTCTGTTTCCCTTCGTAACATTTTGGTCTAACTGAAGTGAGCGATCGGTCCCACCGAGATTGCAATGTAAACTCTCTGTTTCCCTTTTGTAACATTTCGGACTCACCGAAAAGAGCGAATTGGTCCCATCGAGCTTACCTGACCAACTCTCTGGAAAGCTTATTACCAAAATCGGTCTCACCGAGTTTGTGTAATCGGTCTTACCGAGATTATGTTATGCCCTAACCCTAACCGAATCGGTCTTACCGAGTTGCATGTCAGTCGCACCGAAAATCACTAACGGTCACTAGGTTTACTAAATCGGTCCGACCGAGTCTGTTGAATCGGTCCCACCGAGTTTGGTAAATTGTGTGTAACGGTTAGATTTTGTGTGGAGGCTATATATACCCCTCCACCTCCTCTTCATTCATGGAGAGAGCCATCAGACTAAACCTACACTTCCAACTTACCATTTCTGAGAGAGAACCACCTACTCATGTGTTGAGGCCAATATATTCCATTCCTACCATATGAATCTTGATCTCTAGCCTTCCCAAGTTGCTTTCCACTCAAATCTTCTTTCCACCAGATCCAAAACCTATGAGAGAGAGTTGAGTGTTGGGGAGACTATCATTTGAAACACAAGAGCAAGGAGTTCATCATCAACGCACCATTTGTTACTTCTTGGAGAGTGGTGTCTCCTAGATTGGCTAGGTGTCACTTGGGAGCCTCCGACAAGATTGTGGAGTTGAACCAAGGAGTTTGTAAGGGCAAGGAGATCGCCTACTTCATGAAGCCCTCCGTGGGCGACGGCCATGGTGGGATAGACAAGGTTGCTTCTTCGTGGACCCTTTGTGGGTGGAGCCCTCCGTGGACTCGCGCAACCGTTACCCTTCATGGGTTGAAGTCTCCATCAATGTGGATGTACGATAGCACCACCTATCGGAACCACGCCTAAAACATCTGTGTCTTCAATTGCATTTGAATCCTCCAAACCCTTCCCTTTACTTTCCTGCAAGTTGCATGCTTTAATTTCCGCTGCCTATATACTCTTTTCATGCTTGCTTGATTTGTGTGATGATTGCTCGACTTATCCTAAGATAGCTAAAATCTGTCAAACTCTAAAATTGGGAAAAGGTTAAGTTTTTATTTGGTCAAGTAGTCTAATCACCCCCCCTAGACATACTTCAAGGTCCTACAAGTGGTATCAGAGCTTTGGTCTCCATTTGCTTTGATTTCCGTAGCTTTTGGTGGTCATAGCCTTGGTTCACAACCTAGGAGAGTATGGTGTCTAGCGAGGGAAATTATCACCGTAGAGGTCCTTACTTTGATGGTACTAATTTTTCTAGTTGGAAGCATAAGATGAAAATGCATATTCTCGGACATAACCCCGCCGTTTGTGCAATTATTTGTATTGGCTTGCAAGGTGAATTATTTGATGGGAGAGATCCGAACCGTGAAGCTAATGTGGAAGAATTGAAGATGCTGCAATACAACGCTCAAGCTTGTGATATCGTCTTCAACGGATTGTGCCCCGAAGAATTCAACAAAATCAGCCGTCTTTAGAATGCAAAGGAAATTTGGGATACTTTGATTGATATGCACGAAGGTACCGAATCCGTCAAGGAATCCAAGTTGGATGTGCTCCAAAGTCAGCTTGACAAGTTCAAAATGAAGGATGGTGAAGGTGTCGCTGAAATGTACTCTAGGCTTGCTCTTATCACAAATGAGATTGCCGGCTTAGGGAGTGAAGAGATGACTGACAGATTCATCATCAAGAAGATCCTAAGAGCATTGGATGGAAAGTATGATACAATGTGCACATTGATCCAAATGATGCCAAACTACAAAGATCTCAAGCCAATGGAAGTCATTGGAAGAATTCTTGCTCATGAGATGTCACTCAAGGATAAGGAGGAACTTCACAACAAGTCAAGTGGTGCTTACAAAGCCTCAAGTGAAGCCCCCACATCATCAAGTGAGAAAGAAACCTTCAATGAAGAATTGAGCTTAATGGTGAAGAACTTCAACAAATTTTACAAGAGTAGAAGCAAAGAAAGAAGCTCCAAGTCAAGGACTTATCATGACAAAAGATCTTCTAGTCGAGAGCGTAATTGCTACAATTGTGGGAGACCTGGACACTACTCCAATGAGTGTACGGCACCCTACATAAGAAGAGAAGATTCTCCAAAAAGAAGAAGCAAAAGATAAGAATCACCACCAAGAGAGAGGAGGAGTAGAGATGATCGTTATGAACGAAGATCCTCACGGAGAAGCAAGGATTCGGAAAGGAAGGACAAGTCATCAAGGAGCTACACAAAACGGAGACATCAAGCTCATGTTGGTGAATGGGTATCCGGCTCCGACTCCGACAAACACTCCGAGAGAAGCTATCACTCCGACTCCAAATATACTCAAGATGAAGGTGTTGCCGGTCTAGCACTTGTGTCAACCAACTCCTACGACATATTTGATTCACCAAATGAAGGAATTGGAAGATGCTTCATCGCCAAAGGTCCAAAGGTAACACATCCTGAGTATGTTGATTTCAATAGTGATGAAGATGACTTGCTTGTGGATGATGATTTACTTGTTGACAACTCTAGTGATGAATACTATGATGAAACGTCAATTAATCATGCTAATCAAGATAAAACGAATGACAATGATAAGGAGAAAATTGAGCTTCTAACTAAAGAACTAAACACTCTTAAGTTGGCTCATGAAACTATCTTCGAAGATCATCGAGAACTTTTAAGGGCCCATGAGAAGTTACGCTTTCAAAAGCTCAATATTGAGCAAGAGCATGAGTTCTTAAAAGCAATCAATGATGATCTCCGTAAGAAAAGTTCTTCTTACATTGCCAAGCGTTTACTCTTATCTACTTACATGCCTCAAGTCAAGTCTAGTAACACAAGAAAGATACTTCCTCTAGTAGTAACAATAATAATGTCAAATCCAATATTGTTGCTTCTAGTAGTTCTCTTGATTCCACTAATGATTCTCTTAGCCAAGTTACACTTGAGCAAGAAAATAGCTTATTGAAGGGAATTATAGAGAAAGGTGTTTACAAGAGCCTTGCCGGGAGTAAGCAATTCGAGGAAATTGTACGCAAGCAAGGAAGACACCGGAAGAATCAAGGTGTTGGTTTTGAACGAAAGTTCAATGCCAATGGAGTTGAGTGGGAAGAAGATCAATACCCCAAGACGAAGTTTGTTCCTCAACTAGAGAAGTATGATCCTACTTCCTTCAAGGTAACACAAGCACAAGATGATCTTCCACCACAAGATCACAAGAACAAAGGCAAGGACAAGCTTCAAGAAGAGATTGATGCATTTTAAGAAGCACCTAAGGCCTCGTTCAAGTGGGTTCCCAAGACTACGTTAAGTTCTACTTCATCAAGTAAAACTACAACTCCAAGGATTCCCATCAAGATGATGTGGATCCCGAAGAAGAAGAACTATAGAGTTCTTGAGGGTGACTCCCGCCAACATTCTTCACTCATATCTTTTTGGCAACAACAAGTGCAATCAACTTCCACATCTTGCACTAGTTCAAGGAGTCACAAACCCTCATGTTGGTAAGGCAAGGGACAAGGTAACCTAATGATTTCATGGACATTATCTTGTGTGTGCATCAATCTATGTCTATGGATATTCTTGTTTGTTCCTTGTGGGACTAACCCATGTAGGCAAGTTGAAAGTGCAACTCACTCCAAAGGATTGCTCCAAATGATCTACATCAACATTTAGCATCCACATCTTCAACACCTACATGAAGTCAACATCGACAAATCCCAAGGTTAGTTCATCCCTCTAAAAGGGGATCTCACATCTAGGGGGAGCTTAACTCTAAGAATTGAGTCAAAGAAACTCTAATGGTGTGAACACATCAATGCATTATGTAAAAGTGATAACCCCACTTGAGCTTAAACGATGAGTATGACATATGATCAAATGTTTATCATTTGATTCCTAAGTCAATATACTCATATATAGATGACCTAGTCATCGCCAATTGTTTGATAGATGATACAATTGGTTGTGCATGTTTTGCCACATATTTCATTTGCCATCTTATTGTGTGAACATGTTGGTGCATATTTTACTCATTCAAGGACATCCACTTGTTGTTTTGATTGTTTCGTTCTTTCTTCTTTTGGCCAAGTGGATGGACAAGGATGCCTAAGAATCTTCTCTAGCTATCTATGCTTTTCTCGTCTCAACCTCTATTCATGCTGCATCACAAAATTTGATCAAGTCAGATTCGAACCACTCTGTGTGAGGAGCACTCGGAGTCCCCGATTCGTCATAGACTTAAACTTACAAAACTTCTTTGTGATTCTCGGTCTGACCGATTCCTCCATTTCTGTCCTACCGAGATCACCAAGTCGATCTTGGTTTTCTATCTCGGTGCAACCGATTTGAACTTTTCGGTCACACCGAGTTATTGTAACTGTACACAGTTATGCATCTCGGTGCCACTGAGTTGTTCCACTCGGTCACACCGATAGGGTCGGGCTATATAGTCACAGACAAAAATTTCAAAATTCCTCCGAACCCCTTCGCCCGCGCAATAGCTCGCTCTGCCTCCAAGGTCTCCGGATCGTATCCTCGTCGCCAGCCGCCTCCTGTCGTTGGTCTCCGCCGCCGTCAATGGAATTCAACCACGCTGTTGCCGCCGTAGCGAGTTCATCACCGAGCTAGGGTATGGACTCGATCAGAGTGCTATCCTCGTCCGATTCCTAGCACATTGTGTTATTATTGATTCTTGCCACGATTGAAACACTCCTATCCAGTCAATGCAATCCATAGATTAGATGATATTTAAAATTTTAGGGTTAGGTTTCCGCCGAAACCATCTCGGACCCACCGAGTTGAATAACTCGGTCCCACCGATTTGGCTTATGCCATTGCACTAGTAACTCTCAGTCTGACCGAGAATTGCTAATCGGTGCGACCGATTTTAGGACTTTGTGAAACCCTAGCAGTCTCCGTGCCACCAAACTGTGACTCGGTCCAACCGAGTTCATCAGTTTAGGTTCCAAAACTGCTTCGGTATCACCGAGTTTGAAAATCGGTTGATCCGAAATGCTTTTTGTGGAAAACTAAAACTGAATTATTGAATCATTCTTTTGCAAAAATCTCTGCATTTTGTGATGCTCATCCATTCTATCTCATCTATAACTCTTCACAGGGTCAGCAGTCAGTGTTTGCAGCATGTCAGACGAGAGTGACAGCCAGAACAGGTCAGAAGGGCAGATGCACATGAGTGAGGGCACTAGTCCCTCCAGCACTTCAGATGAAGGCAGCAGGAGCACTCCAAGCAACCTGCATAAGGCTACTACCAGGCAAAGGAAGAAGAGAACTTCAGACTCTGAAGATGAGGATTATAGAGCTGAAGAGGATGAGGCTACTTCCAAGAAAGTAGTACTCAAAAAGGAGTATGGCTCAGCAAAGCATACGAAGCCAGGCATGAAGATTAAAAGGCCTGCAGGAAGACAACCAATGTCCAAAGCCAGTCTCAACTCAAATACCTGAGAAGCCTGATCCCAAAGAGCCTGCTGCTGAAGGAAAGAAAAGGAAGGAAAGGGTCAAGAAGACCATGGCCAGAGTTGTTGGTCAACCTTCCATGATGGAAGAGGAAGAATAGGTTGCTGCACCAGCACCCAAGACACCAAAGCTTATGGGTGATGCTATTAGATCAGGGGCTGCAACATCTAAGCCCAAGGGTGCACCCAAAGCTGCCCCCAAGGCCAAGTCTGCACCAAAGAGGAATACCAGGAGTATTCCAGCTGCTGAGAAGAACAAGGCCCCAGTGCCTGAGGTTGCTGAGGAGGAAGATGAAGAAGGACAAGTTCTGAGGAAGCTCAAGCCCAAGATACCAGATCATAATGATGCCCATCATGTGGTTGAGGACATGAACATCAGAAAAGATTCAGGGTTGAGGCTATGGAGGATGGCAGATCCATATGCCACAAGGAGAAGGACTGCTGTTGATTACAGGTTCCATACAAAGGAATAGCAGGACTTCTATGAGACAATTTTGTTGGATAAGAAGCCCATAGTTTGTGATATGAGGTGGGTCGACTGGACCTACATGAAGGACAATGAAGAGCACTATCCTGGAGTGCAAGACAGTTTTGTTGCTTGTGGACTTGCAGATTTTGTTGGGCAAAAGCTCACAAACTGGAATGATGAACTTATCATGCAATTCTACTCCACAGCACACTTCTATCCAGATGGGAGGATAGTTTGGATGTCTGAAGGTACAAGGTACTAGTCAACTATTGAGGAGTGGGCAAAACTGATAAATGCCCCAAAGGAAAATGACGATGACCTGGATGTATATGCCAAGAAGAAAATGGGATACAATACCATGGCACATATGTACAAGGAGATCCCAAACAAAGCTCTAGAGACATTCTCTTTTGGATCTGTCCACTTTCTTCTGTCAGGGCTGCCTACAATCAACTGGATCCTAAGGCACACTCTATTGCCTAAGTCAGGTGACCATAACATGATTAGAGGGCATGCAATCAATATGTTGCATTTGTTTGATGTGCCATAGAAATTCAAGGTCATGAGCCTTATAGTTGAAACCATTAAGAGGACTGCAGCAGATCAGAAGAGGAGTTGTGGATATGCCACTCAGATTCAGGAGTTGATTAACTGAAAGATAGGCATAGGCAAATATCTATTGGATAGGGAACATTTTCCTCTCTATCCAGACTTTGAGGACAATCAGGTTGTCATGAATGAGAATGATCCATCATCAGTTCAAGCTCAAGAGAAGAAGAAGAAGGCAAGGAAGGAGAAGGCTGCCAAGATGCCAACTCAAGAAGAGGCATCTGAGTATTTCTTGAAGAACAAGCAGGAGCAGCTTGGTTACTTGATAGCATCATCTCTGAGGATTGAGAAGGGATTGGCCACCCTCACTCAAAATCAGGAGAGCTTGGAAAGAATCATGGAACAAAAATTCTATGATCTAGATGTCAAAGTAACTGAGATTCAGTCAGTTGTGGAGCAGCTCCAGGATGACATGCAGGAGAGGAAGGGTAAGACTACCACAAATGTCTTTTCCAGAGTGCCTAGAGCTTAGAGGTCGGCTGCAGTGCCCGTGCCAGACACCAGAGCCACATCATCTGCACCAGCTACAGCTCCTACAGCTCCAGTGCAACCAGCTCCACCACCAACTCCTCCAGCACCCTCTACATCAACTGAAGCCTTCGTCCAAGGGGCCATCTCTACACCACCACCTGAAGATCAAGCCTAAGAGTCGATCTAGCACTATGCATTTTCTATGTACTTTTTGGTAACTTGTTGCCAAAGGGGGAGAAAAATGTATAGATCATAGGCTTCAAGAGAGAGAGTGTTGCTTTTGTTCTCTCTTGATTTGGTGGTTCAAACTTGTTTGCTTTTGATTGCTTGAGATAATATGTTGTTATATGTGAGACATTGATGATCATGTTTGATCATAAGCTACACTTATGCATGTTTGATGATATTATCTTATCTATCCTATGTGATCATTCACTTTGCTTGGTGATGAGTGCATGTATTCAATCTTTATCATTTTGAGCGCTCCACCAAGATGTATGTGACATGGAAGAGTAACCCATGAGTCTAATTCCTTGTGCATTTGTAGTCCAAAGCAAATTTTAAACTATGCACAAATTTAGGGGGAGCTCTTGCTTATTACATACTTCTCAAAGCGACGATGTTTTTCAATCTTATTATCATTTGTCGAAGCTTTGATCTATATGTTGTCATCAATTACCAAAAAGGGGGAGATTGAAAGTGCAACTATCCCTAGGTGGTTTTGGTAATTCATAACAACATATAGCTCATTGAGCTAATGCTATTCCAAGACTATTATTTCAGGAAAGCTCAATGAATGGCATGGCATGGATGATGAAAGTGGATCCCTCAAAATACTAAGGACAAAAGATTGGCTCAAGTTCAAAAGCTCAAGACTCTTCATTTTATATTTTAGTGACCCAAGATCACATTGAGTCTATAGGAAAAGCCAATACTATCAAGGAGGGATGAGGTGTTGCTTAATGAGCCTCTTGCTTCATGTGCTTAGTGATATGCTCCAAAACCATCAGCTATTTTCTCACATCCACGAATGACCTAAACCCTAAGCCAAAATCGGTCACACCGATTCTTCCTACCCGGCACCATCGATTTCAAAAGTCATAGCCACTGCCACAAACCCTAAGCAAATCGGTTCTACCGATAGGGATCTTGGTCTCACCGAGATGGGATTGTAATCTCTCTATTTCCCTTCGTAACGTTTCGGTCTAACCGAAGTGAGCGATCGGTCCCACCGAGATTGCAATGTAAACTCTCTGTTTCCCTTTCATAACATTTCGGTCTCACCGAAAAGAGCGAATCGGTCTCACCGAGTTTACCTGACCAACTCTCTGGAAAGCTTATTACCAAAATTGGTCTCACCGAGTTTGTGTAATCGGTCTTACCGAGATTACGTTATGCCCTAACCCTAACCGAATCGGTCTTACCGAGTTGCATGTCAGTCCCACCGAAAATCGCTAACGGTCACTAGGTTTACTAAATCGGTCTGACCGAGTCTGTTGAATCGATCCCACCGAGTTTGGTAAATTGTGTGTAACGGATAGATTTTGTGTGGAGGCTATATATACCCCTCCACCTCCTCTTCATTCATGGAGAGAGCCATCAGACTAAACCTACACTTCCAACTTACCATTTCTGAGAGAGAAACACCTACTCATGTGTTGAGGCCAATATATTCCATTCCTACCATATGAATCTTGATCTCTAGCCTTCCCAAGTTGCTTTCCACTCAAATCTTCTTTCCACCAAATCCAAAACCTATGAGAGAGAGTTGAGTGTTGGGGAGACTATCATTTGAAGCACAAGAGCAAGGAGTTCATCATCAACGCACCATTTGTTACTTCTTGGAGAGTGGTGTCTCCTAGATTGGCTAGGTGTCACTTGGGAGCCTCCGACAAGATTGTGGAGTTGAACCAAGGAGTTTGTAAGGGCAAGGAGATCGCCTACTTCGTGAAGATCTACCGCTAGTGAGGCAAGTCCTTCGTGGGCGACGGCCATGGTGGGATAGACAAGGTTGCTTCTTTGTGGACCCTTCGTGGGTGGAGCCCTCCGTGGACTCGCGCAACCATTACCCTTCATGGGTTGAAGTCTCCATCAATGTGGATGTACGATAGCACCACCTATCGGAACCACGCCAAAAACATCTGTGTCTCCAATTGCGTTTGAATCCTCCAAACCCTTCCCTTTACTTTCCTGCAAGTTGCATGCTTTAATTTCTGCTGCCTATATACTCTTTCCATGCTTGCTTGATTTGTGTGATGATTGCTTGACTTGTCCTAAGATAGCTAAAATATGTCAAACTCTAAAATTGGGAAAAGGTTAAGTTTTTATTTGGTCAAGTAGTCTAATCACCCCCCTCTAGACATACTTCAAGGTCCTACAAGTGGTATCAGAGCTTTGGTCTCCATTTGCTTTGATTTCCGTAGCTTTTGGTGGTCATAGCCTTGGTTTCACAACCTAGGAGAGTATGGTGTCTAGCGAGGGAAATTATCACCATAGACGTCCTTACTTTGATGGTACTAATTTTGCTAGTTGGAAGCATAAGATGAAAATGCATATTCTCGGACATAACCCCGCCGTTTGGGCAATTATTTGTATTGGCTTGCAAGGTGAATTCTTTGATGGGAGAGAGCCGAACCGTGAAGCTAATGTGGAAGAATTGAAGATGCTGCAATACAATGCTCAAGCTTGTGATATCATCTTCAATGGACTGTGCCCCGAAGAATTCAACAAAATCAGCCGTCTTTAGAATGCAAAGGAAATTTGGGATACTTTGATTGATATGCACGAAGGTACCGAATCCGTCAAGGAATCCAAGTTGGGTGTGCTCCAAAGTCAGCTTGACAAGTTCAAAATGAAGGATGGTGAAGGTGTCGCTGAAATGTACTCTAGGCTTGCTCTTATCACAAATGAGATTGCCGGCTTAGGGAGTGAAGAGATGACCGACAGATTCATCATCAAGAAGATCCTAAGAGCATTGGATGGAAAGTATGATACCGTGTGCACATTGATCCAAGTGATGCCAAACTACAAAGATCTCAAGCCAACGGAAGTCATTGGAAGAATTGTTGCTCATGAGATGTCACTCAAGGATAAGGAGGAACTTCACAACAAGTCAAGTGGTGCTTACAAAGCCTCAAGTGAAGCCCCCACATCATCAAGTGAGAAAGAAACCTTCAATGAAGAATTGAGCTTAATGGGGAAGAACTTCAACAAATTTTACAAGAGTAGAAGCAAAGAAAGAAGCTCCAAGTCAAGGACTTATCATGACAAAAGATCTTCTAGTCGAGAGCGCAATTGCTACAATGGTGGGAGACGTGGACACTACTCCAACGAGTGTACGGCACCCTACAAAAGAAGAGAAGATTCTCCAAAAAGAAGAAGCAAAAGATAAGAATCACCACCAAGAGAGAGGAGGAGTAGAGATGATCGTTATGAACGAAGATCCTCATGGAGAAGCAAGGATTCAGAAAGGAAGGACAAGTCATCAAGGAGCTACACAAAACGAAGACATCAAGCTCATGTTGGTGAATGGGTATCCGGCTCCGACTCCGACAAACACTCCGAGAGAAGCTATCACTCCGACTCCGAATATACTCAAGATGAAGGTGTTGCCGGTCTAGCACTTGTGTCAACCAAATCCTATGACATATTTGATTCACCAAATAAAGGAATTGGAAGATGCTTCATGGACAAAGGTCCAAAGGTAACACATCCTGAGTATGTTGATTTCAATAGTGATGAAGATTTCTTGCTTGTGGATGATGATTTACTTGTTGACAACTCTAGTGATGAATACTATGATGAAACGTCAATTAATCATGCTAATCAAGATAAAACGAATGACAACGATAAGGAGAAAATTGAGCTTCTAACTAAAGAACTAAACATCTTAAGTTGGCTCATGAAACTATCTTCGAAGATCATCGAGAACTTTTAAGGTCCCATGAGAAGTTATGCTTTGAAAAGCTCAATATTGAGCAAGAGCATGAGTTCTTAAAAGCAATCAATGATGATCTCCGTAAGAAAAGTTCTTCTTACATTGCCAAGCGTTTACTCTTATCTACTTACATGCCTCAAGTCAAGTCTAGTAACAAGTACAAGAAAGATACTTCCTCTAGTAGTAACAATAATAATGTCAAATCCAATATTGTTGCTTCAAGTAGTTCTCTTGATTCCACTAATGATTCTCTTAGCCAAGTTTGAGCAAGAAAATATCTTATTGAAGGGAATTATAGAGAAAGGTGTTTACAAGAGCCTTGCCGGGAGTAAGCAATTCGAGGAAATTGTACGCAAGCAAGGAAGACACCGGAAGAATCAAGGTGTTGGTTTTGAACGAAAGTTCAATGCCAATGGAGTTGAGTGGGAAGAAGATCAATACCCCAAGACGAAGTTTGTTCCTCAACTAGAGAAGTATGATCCTACTTCCTTCAAGGGAACACAAGCACAAGATGATCTTCCACCACAAGATCACAAGAACAAAGGCAAGGACAAGCTTCAAGAAGAGATTGATGCATTTTAAGAAGCACCTAGGGCCTCGTTCAAGTTCTACTTCATCAAGTACAACTACAACTCCAAGGATTCCCATCAAGATGATGTGGATCCCGAAGAAGAAGAACTAGAGAGTTCTTGAGGGTGACTCCCGCCAACATTCTTCACTCATATCTTTTTGGCAACAACAAGTGCAATCAACTTCCTCATCTTGCACTACTTCAAGGAGTCACAAACCCTCATGTTGGTAAGGCAAGGGACAAGGTAACCTAATGATTTCATGGACATTATCTTGTGTGTGCATCACTCTATGTCTATGGATATTCTTGTTTGTTCCTTGTGGGACTAACCCATGTAGGCAAGTTGAAAGTGCAACTCACTCCAAAGGATTGCTCCAAATGATCTACATCAACATTGAGCATCCACATCTTCAACACCTACATGAAGTCAACATCGACAAAACCCAAGGTTAGTTCATCCCTCTAAAAGGGGATCTCACATCTAGGGGGAGCTTAACTCTGAGAATTGAGTCAAAGCAACGCTAATGGTGTGAACACATCAATGCATTATGTAAAAGTGATAACCCCACTTGAGCTTAAACGATGAGTATGACCTATGATCAAATGTTTATCATTTGATTCCTAAGTCAATATACTCATATATAGATGACCTAGTCATCGCCAATTGTTTGATAGATGCTACAATTGGTTGTGCATGTTTTGCCACATATTTCATTTGCCATCTTATTGTGTGAACATGTTGGTGCATATTTTACTCATTCAAGGACATCCACTTGTTGTTTTGATTGTTTCGTTCTTTCTTCTTTTGGCCAAGTGGATGGACAAGGATGCCTAAGAATCTTCTCTAGCTATCTATGCTTTTCTCGTCTCAACCTCTATTCATGCTGCATCACAAAATTTGATCAAGTCAAATTCGAACCACTTTGTGTGAGGAGCACTCGGAGTCCCCGATTCGTCATAGACTTAAACTTCCAAAACTTCTTTGTGATTCTCGGTCTGACTGATTCCTCCATTTCAGTCCTACCGAGATCACAAAGTCGATCTAGGTTTTCAATCTCGATGCAACCGATTTGAACTTTTCGGTCACACCGAGTTGCTGTAACTGTACACAGTTATGCATCTCGGTGCCACCGAGTTGTTCCACTCGGTCACACCGACAAGGTCGGGCTACATATAGTCACAGACAAAAATTTGGAAATTCCTCCGAACCCCTTCGCCCGCGCAATAGCTCGCTCTGCCTCCAAGGTCTCCGGATCGTATCCTCGTCATCAGCCGCCTCCTGTCGCTGGTCTCCGCCGCCATCAACGGAATTCAACTACGCCGTTGCCGCCATAGCAAGTTCATCACCGAGCTAGGGTATGGACTCGATCACAGTGCTATCCTCGTCCGATTCCTAGCACATTGTGTTCTTATTGATTCTTGCCACAATTGGAACACTCCTATCCAGTCAATGCAATCCATAGATTAGATGAGATTTAAAATTTTAGGGTTAGGTTTCCGCCGAAACCATCTCGGACCCACCGAGTTGAATAACTCGGTCCCACCGATTTGGCTTATGCCATTGCACTAGTAACTCTCGGTCTGACCGAGAATTGCTAATCGTTGCGACCGATTTTAGGACTTTGTGAAGCCCTAGCAGTCTCGGTGCCACCAAACTGTGACTCGGTCCAACCGAGTTCATCAGTTTAGGTTCCAAAACTGCTTCGGTATCACCAAGTTTGAAAATCGGTTGATCCGAAATGCTTTCTGTGGAAAACTAAAACTGAATTTTTGAATCATTCTTTTGCAAAAATCTCTGCATTTTGTGATGCTCATCCACTCTATCTCATCTATAACTCTTCACAGGGTCAGCAATCAGTGTTTGCAGCATGTCAGACCAGAGTGACAGCCAGAACAGGTCAGAAGGGCAGATGCACATGAGTGAGGGCACTAGTCCCTCCAGCAATTCAGATGAAGGCAGCAGGAGCACTCCAAGCAACCTGCCTAAGGCCGCTACCAGGCAAAGTAAGAAGAGAACTTCAGACTCTGAAGATGAGGATTATAGAGCTGAAGAGGATGAGGCACCTTCCAAGAAAGTAGTACTCAAAAAGGAGTATGGCTCAGCAAAGCATACGAAGCCAGGCATGAAGATTAAAAGGCCTGCAGGAAGACAACCAATGTCCAAAGCCAGAGTCTCAACTCAAATACCTGAGAAGCCTGATCCCAAAGAGCCTGCTGCTGAAGGAAAGAAAAGGAAGGAAAGGGTCAAGAAGACCATGGCCAGTGTTGTTGGTCAACCTTCCGTGATAGAAGAGGAAGAAGAGGTTGCTGCACCAGCACCCAAGGCACCAAAGCTTATGGGTGATGCTATTAGATCAGGGGCTGGAACATCTAAGCCCAAGGGTGCACCCAAAGCTGCCCCCAAGGCCAAGTCTGCACCAAAGAGGAATACCAGGAGTATTCCAGCTGCTGAGAAGAACAAGGCCCCAGTGCCTGAGGTTGCTGAGGAGGAAGATGAAGAAGGACAAGTTCTGAGGAAGCTCAAGCCCAAGATACCAGAACATAATGATGCCCATCCTGTGGCTGAGGACATGAACATCAGAAAAGATTCAGGGTTGAGGCTATGGAGGATGGCAGATCCATATGCCACAAGGAAAAGGATTGTTGTTGATTACAGGTTCCATACAAAGGAACAGCAGGACTTCTATGAGACAATTTTGTTGGATAAGAAGCCCATAGTTTGTGATATGAGGTGGGTCGACTGGACCTACATGAAGGACAATGAAGAGCACTATCCTGGAGTGCAAGACAGTTTTGTTGCTTGTGGAGTTGCAGATTTTGTTGGGCAAAAGCTCACAAACTGGAATGATGAACTTATCATGCAATTCTACTCCACAGCACACTTCTATCCAGATGGGAGGATAGTTTGGATGTCTGAAGGTACAAGGTACTAGTCAACTGTTGAGGAGTGGGCAAAACTGATAAATGCCCCAAAGGAAAATGATGATGACCTGGATGTATATGCCAAGAAGAAAATGGGATACAATACCATGGCACATATGTACAAGGAGATCCCAAACAAAGCTCTAGAGACTTTCTCTTTTGGATCAGTCCACTTTCTTCTGTCAGGGCTGCCTACAATCAACTGGATCCTAAGGCACACTCTATTGCCTAAGTCAGGTGACCACAACATGATTAGAGGGCATGCAATCAATATGTTGCATTTGTTTGATGTGCCACAGAAATTCAAGGTCATGAGCCTTATAGTTGAAACCATTAACAGGACTGCAGCAGATCAGAAGAGGAGTTGTGGATATGCCCCTCAGATTCAGGAGTTGATTAACTCAAAGATGGGCACAGGCAAATATCTATTGGATAGGGAACATTTTCCTCTCTATCCAGACTTTGAGGACAATCAGGTTGTCATGAATGAGAATGATCAATCATCAGTTCAACCTCAAGAGATGAAGAAGAAGGCAAGGAAGGAGAAGGCTGCCAAGATGCCAACTCAAGAAGAGGCATCTGAGTATTTCTTGAAGAACAAGCAGGAGCAGCTTGGTTACTTGATAGCATCCTCTCTGAGGATTGAGAAGGGATTGGCCACCCTCACTCAAAATCAGGAGAGCTTGGAAAGAATCATGGAACAAAAATTCTATGATCTAGATGTCAAAGTAACTGAGATTCAGTCAGTTGTGGAGCAGCTCCAGGATGACATGTAGGAGAGGAAGGGCAAGACTACCACAAATGTCTTTTCCAGAGTGCCTAGAGCTCAAAGGTCGGCTGCAGTGCCCGTGCCAGACACCAGAGCCACATCATCTGCACCAGCTACAGCTCCTACAGCTCCAGTGCAACCAGCTCCACCACCAACTCCTCCAGCACCCTCTACATCAACTGAAGCGTTCGTCCAAGGGGCCATCTCTACACCACCACCTGAAGATCAAGCCTAAGAGTCGATCTAGCACTATGCATTTTCTATGTACTTTTTGGTAACTTGTTGCCAAAGGGGGAGAAAAATGTATAGATCATAGGCTTCAAGAGAGAGAGTGTTGCTTTTGTTCTCTCTTGATTTGGTGGTTCAAACTTGTTTGCTTTTGATTGCTTGAGATACTATGTTGTTATTTGTAAGACATTGATGATCATGTTTGATCATAAGCTACACTTATGCATGTTTGATGATATTATCTTATCTATCCTATGTGATCATTCACTTTCCTTGGTGATGAGTGCATGTATTCAATCTTTATCATTTTGAGCGCTCCACCAAGATGTATGTGACATGGAAGAGTAACCCATGAGCCTAATTCCTTGTGCATTTGTAGTCCAAAGCAAATTTTAAACTATGCACAAATTTAGGGGGAGCTCTTGCTTATTACATACTTCTCAAAGTGACGATGTTTTTCAATCTTATTATCATTTGTCGAAGCTTTGATCTATATGTTGTCATCAATTACCAAAAAGGGGGAGATTGAAAGTGCAACTATCCCTAGGTGGTTTTGGTAATTCATAACAACAGATAGCTCATTGAGCTAATGCTATTCCAAGACTATTATTTCAGGAAAGCTCAATGAATGGCATGGCATGGATGATGAAAGTGGATCCCTCAAAATACTAAGGACAAAGGATTGGCTCAAGATCAAAAGCTCAAGACTCTTCATTTCATATTTTAGTGATCCAAGATCACATTGAGTCTATAGGAAAAGCCAATACTATCAAGGAGGGATGAGGTGTTGCTTAATGAGCCTCTTGCTTCATGTGCTTAGTGATATGCTCCAAAACCATCAGCTATTTTCTCACATCCACAAATGACCTAAACCCTAAGCCAAAATCGGTCACACCGATTCTTCCTACCCGGCACCACCGATTTCAAAAGTCATAGCCACTGCCACAAACCCTAAGCAAATCGGTTCTACCGATAGGGATCTCGGTCTCACCGAGATGGGATTGTAATCTCTCTATATCCCTTCGTAACGTTTCGGTCTAACCGAAGTGAGCGATCGGTCCCACCGAGATTGCAATGTAAACTCTCTGTTTCCCTTTCGTAACATTTCGGTCTCACCGAAAAGAGCAAATCGGTCTCACCGAGTTTACCTGACCAACTCTGTGGAAAGCTTATTACCAAAATTGGTCTCACCGAGTTTGTGTAATCGGTCTTACCGAGATTACGTTATGCCCTAACCCTAACCGAAACGGTCTTACCGAGTTGCATGTCAGTCCCACCGAAAATCACTAACGGTCACTAGGTTTACTAAATCGGTCTGACCGAGTCTGTTGAATCGGTCCCACCGAGTTTGGTAAATTGTGTGTAACGGATAGATTTTGTGTGGAGGCTATATATACCCCTCCACCTCCTCTTCATTCGTGGAGAGAGCCATCAGACTAAACCTACACTTCCAACGTACCATTTCTGAGAGAGAAACACCTACTCATGTGTTGAGGCCAATATATTCCATTCCTACCATAGGAATCTTGATCTCTAGCCTTCCCAAGTTGCTTTCCACTCAAATCTTCTTTCCACCAGATCCAAAACCTATGAGAGAGAGTTGAGTGTTGGGGAGACTATCATTTGAAGCACAAGAGCAAGGAGTTCATCATCAACGCACCATTTGTTACTTCTTGGAGAGTGGTGTCTCCTAGATTGGCTAGGTGTCACTTGGGAGCCTCCGACAAGATTGTGGAGTTGAACCAAGGAGTTTGTAAGGGCAAGGAGATCGCCTACTTCGTGAAGATCTACCGCTAGTGAGGCAAGTCCTTCGTGGGCGACGGCCATGGTGGGATAGACAAGGTTGCTTCTTCGTGGACCCTTCGTGGGTGGAGCCCTCCATGGACTCGCGCAACCATTACCCTTCATGGGTTGAAGTCTCCATCAATGTGGATGTACGATAGCACCACCTATCGGAACCACGCCAAAAACATCTGTGTCTCCAATTGTGTTTGAATCCTCCAAACCCTTCCCTTTACTTTCCTGCAAGTCGCATGCTTTAATTTCCGCTGCCTATATACTCTTTGCATGCTTGCTTGATTTGTGTGATGATTGCTTGACTTGTCCTAAGATAGCTAAAATCTGCCAAACTCTAAAATTGGGAAAAGGTTAAGTTTTTATTTGGTCAAGTAGTCTAATCACCCCCCTCTAGACATACTTCAAGGTCCTACAAGTGGTATCAGAGCTTTGGTCTCCATTTTCTTTGATTTCCGTAGCTTTTGGTGGTCATAGCCTTGGTTTCACAACCTAGGAGAGTATGGTGTCTAGCGAGGGAAATTATCACCATAGACGTCCTTACTTTGATGGTACTAATTTTGCTAGTTGGAAGCATAAGATGAAAATGCATATTCTCGGACATAACCCCGCCGTTTGGGCAATTATTTGTATTGGCTTGCAAGGTGAATTCTTTGATGGGAGAGAGCCGAACCGTGAAGCTAATGCAGAAGAATTGAAGATGCTGCAATACAACGCTCAAGCTTGTGATATCATCTTCAACAGATTGTGCCCCGAAGAATTCAACAAAATCAGCCGTCTTTAGAATGCAAAGGAAATTTGGGATACTTTGATTGATATGCACGAAGGTACCGAATCCGTCAAGGAATCCAAGTTGGATGTGCTCCAAAGTCAGCTTGACAAGTTCAAAATGAAGGATGGTGAAGGTGTCGCTGAAATGTACTCTAGGCTTGCTCTTATCACAAATGAGATTGCCGGCTTAGGGAGTGAAGAGATGACCGACAGATTCATCATCAAGAAGATCCTAAGAGCATTGGATGGAAAGTATGATACCTTGTGCACATTGATCCAAATGATGCCAAACTACAAAGATCTCAAGCCAACGGAAGTCATTGGAAGAATTGTTGCTCATGAGATGTCACTCAAGGATAAGGAGGAACTTCACAACAAGTCAAGTGGTGCTTACAAAGCCTCAAGTGAAGCCCCCACATCATGAAGTGAGACAGAAACCTTCAATGAAGAATTGAGCTTAATGGGGAAGAACTTCAACAAATTTTACAAGAGTAGAAGCAAAGAAAGAAGCTCCAAGTCAAGGACTTATCATGACAAAAGATCTTCTAGTCGAGAGCGCAATTGCTACAATGGTGGGAGACCTGGACACTACTCCAATGAGTGTACGGCACCCTACAAAAGAAGAGAAGATTCTCCAAAAAGAAGAAGCAAAAGATAAGAATCACCACCAAGAGAGAGGAGGAGTAGAGATGATCGTTTTGAACGAAGATCCTCATGGAGAAGCAAGGATTCGGAAAGGAAGGACAAGTCATCAAGGAGCTACACAAAACGAAGACATCAAGCTCATGTTGGTGAATGGGTATCCGGCTCCGACTCCGACAAACACTCCGAGAGAAGCTATCACTCCGACTCCGAATATACTCAAGATGAAGGTGTTGCCGGTCTAGCACTTGTGTCAACCAACTCCTACGACATATTTGATTCACCAAATGAAGGAATTGGAAGATGCTTCATGGCCAAAGGTCCAAAGGTAACACATCCTGAGTATGTTGATTTCAATAGTGATGAAGATGACTTGCTTGTGGATGATGATTTACTTGTTGACAACTCTAGTGATGAATACTATGATGAAACTCAATTAATCATGCTCATCAAGATAAAACAAATGACAACGATAAGGAGAAAATTGAGCTTCTAACTAAAGAACTAAACACTCTTAAGTTGGCTCATGAAACTATCTTCGAAGATCATCGAGAACTTTTAAGGTCCCATGAGAAGTTATGCTTTGAAAAGCTCAATATTGAGCAAGAGCATGAGTTCTTAAAAGCAATCAATGATGATCTCCGTAAGAAAAGTTCTTCTTACATTGCCAAGCGTTTACTCTTATCTACTTACATGCCTCAAGTCAAGTCTAGTAACAAGTACAAGAAAGATACTTCCTCTAGTAGTAACAATAATAATGTCAAATCCAATATTGTTGCTTCTAGTAGTTCTCTTGATTCCACTAATGATTCTCTTAGCCAAGTTACACTTGAGCAAGAAAATAGCTTATTGAAGGGAATTATAGAGAAAGGTGTTTACAAGAGCCTTGCCAGGAGTAAGCAATTCGAGGAAATTGTACGCAAGCAAGGAAGACACCGGAAGAATCAAGGTGTTGGTTTTGAATGAAAGTTCAATGCCAATGGAGTTGAGTGGGAAGAAGATCAATACCCCAAGACGAAGTTTGTTCCTCAACTAGAGAAGTATGATCCTACTTCCTTCAAGGGAACACAAGCACAAGATGATCTTCCACCACAAGATCACAAGAACAAAGGCAAGGACAAGCTTCAAGAAGAGATTGATGCATTTTAATAAGCACCTAAGGCCTCGTTCAAGTGGGTTCCCAAGACTACGTTAAGTTCTACTTCATCAAGTACAACTACAACTCCAAGGATTCCCATCAAGATGATGTGGATCCCGAAGAAGAAGAACTAGAGAGTTCTTGAGGGTGACTCCCGCCAACATTCTTCACTCATATCTTTTTGGCAACAACAAGTGCAATCAACTTCCACATCTTGCACTAGTTCAAGGAGTCACAAACCCTCATGTTGGTAAGGCAAGGGACAAGGTAACCTAATGATTTCATGGACATTATCTTGTGTGTGCATCACTCTATGTCTATGGATATTCTTGTTTGTTCCTTGTGGGACTAACCCATGTAGGCAAGTTGAAAGTGCAACTCACTCCAAAGGATTGCTCCAAATGATCTACATCAACATTGAGCATCCACATCTTCAACACCTACATGAAGTCAACATCGACAAAACCCAAGGTTAGTTCATCCCTCTAAAAGGGTATCTCACATCTAGGGGGAGCTTAACTCTAAGAATTGAGTCAAAGCAACGCTAATGGTGTGAACACATCAATGCATTATGTAAAAGTGATAACCCCACTTGAGCTTAAACGATGAGTATGACCTATGATCAAATGTTTATCATTTGATTCCTAAGTCAATATACTCATATATAGATGACCTAGTCATCGCCAATTGTTTGATAGATGCTACAATTGGTTGTGCATGTTTTGCCACATATTTCATTTGCCATCTTATTGTGTGAACATGTTGGTGCATATTTTACTCATTCAAGGACATCCACTTGTTGTTTTGATTGTTTCGTTCTTTCTTCTTTTGGCCAAGTGGATGGACAAGGATGCCTAAGAATCTTCTCTAGCTATCTATGCTTTTCTCGTCTCAACCTCTATTCATGCTGCATCACAAAATTTGATCAAGTCAAATTCGAACCACTCTGTATGAGGAGCACTCGGAGTCCCCGATTCGTCATAGACTTAAACTTCCAAAACTTCTTTGTGATTCTCGGTCTGACTGATTCCTCCATTTCAGTCCTACCGAGATCACAAAGTCGATCTAGGTTTTCAATCTCGATGCAACCGATTTGAACTTTTTGGTCACACCGAGTTGCTGTAACTGTACACAGTTATGCATCTCGGTGCCACCGAGTTGTTCCACTCGGTCACACCGACAGGGTCGGGCTATATATAGTCACAGACAAAAATTTGGAAATTCCTCCGAACCCCTTCGCCCGCGCAATAGCTCGCTCTGCCTCCAAGTTCTCTGGATCGTATCCTCGTCGCCAGCCGCCTCCTGTCGCTGGTCTCCGCCGCCATCAACGGAATTCAAGCATGCCGTTGCCGCCATAGCGAGTTCATCACCGAGCTAGGGTATGGACTCGATCACAGTGCTATCCTCGTCCGATTCCTAGCACATTGTGTTCTTATTGATTCTTGCCACAATTGGAACACTCCTATCCAGTCAATGCAATCCATAGATTAGATGAGATTTAAAATTTTAGGGTTAGGTTTCCGCCGAAACCATCTCGGACCCACCGAGTTGAATAACTCGGTCCCACCGATTTGTCTTATGCCATTGCACTAGTAACTCTCGGTCTGACCGAGAATTGCTAATCGTTGCGACCGATTTTAGGACTTTGTGAAGCCCTAGCAGTCTCGGTGCCACCAAACTGTGACTCGGTCCAACCGAGTTCATCAGTTTAGGTTCCAAAACTGCTTCGGTATCACCAAGTTTGAAAATCGGTTGATCCGAAATGCTTTCTGTGGAAAACTAAAACTGAATTTTTGAATCATTCTTTTGCAAAAATCTCTGCATTTTGTGATGCTCATCCACTCTATCTCATCTATAACTCTTCACAGGGTCAGCAATCAGTGTTTGCAGCATGTCAGACCAGAGTGACAGCCAGAACAGGTCACAAGGGCAGATGCACATGAGTGAGGGCACTAGTCCCTCCAGCACTTCAGATGAAGGCAGCAGGAGCACTCCAAGCAACCTGCCTAAGGCCGCTACCAGGCAAAGGAAGAAGAGAACTTCAGACTCTGAAGATGAGGATTATAGAGCTGAAGAGAATGAGGCTACTTCCAAGAAATTAGTACTCAAAAAGGAGTATGGCTCAGCAAAGCATACGAAGCCAGGCATGAAGATTAAAAGGCCTGCAGGAAGACAACCAATGTCCAAAGCCAGAGTCTCAACTCAAATACCTGAGAAGCCTGATCCCAAAGAGCCTGCTGCTGAAGGAAAGAAAAGGAAGGAAAGGGTCAAGAAGACCATGGCCAGAGTTGTTGGTCAACCTTCCGTGATGGAAGAGGAAGAAGAGGTTGCTGCACCAGCACCCAAGGCACCAAAGCTTATGGGTGATGCTATTAGATCAGGGGCTGCAACATCTAAGCCCAAGGGTGCACCCAAAGCTGCCCCCAAGGCCGAGTCTGTACCAAAGAGGAATACCAGGAGTATTCCAGCTGTTGAGAAGAACAAGGCCCTAGTGCCTGAGGTTGCTGAGGAGGAAGATGAAGAAGGACAAGTTCTGAGGAAGCTCAAGCCCAAGATACCAGAACATAATGATGCCCATCCTGTGGCTGAGGACATGAACATCAGAAAAGATTCAGGGTTGAGGCTATGGAGGATGGCAGATCCATATGCCACAAGGAGAAGGACTGCTGTTGATTACAGGTTCCATACAAAGGAATAGCAGGACTTCTATGAGACAATTTTGTTGGATAAGAAGCCCATAGTTTGTGATATGAGGTGGGTCGACTGGACCTACATGAAGGACAATGAAGAGCACTATCCTGGAGTGCAAGACAGTTTTGTTGCTTGTGGAGTTGCAGATTTTGTTGGGCAAAAGCTCACAAACTGGAATGATGAACTTATCATGCAATTCTACTCCACAGCACACTTCTATCCAGATGGGAGGATAGTTTGGATGTCTGAAGGTACAAGGTACTAGTCAACTATTGAGGAGTGGGCAAAACTGATAAATGCCCCAAAGGAAAATGATGATGACCTGGATGTATATGCCAAGAAGAAAATGGGATACAATACCATGGCACATATGTACGAGGAGATCCCAAACAAAGCTCTAGAGACTTTCTCTTTTGGATCAGTCCACTTTCTTCTGTCAGGGCTGCCTACAATCAACTAGATCCTAAGGCACACTCTATTGCCTAAGTCAGGTGACCACAACATGATTAGAGGGCATGCAATCAATATGTTGCATTTGTTTGACGTGCCACAGAAATTCAAGGTCATGAGCCTTATAGTTGAAACCATTAACAGGACTGCAGCAGATCAGAAGAGGAGTTGTGGATATGCCCCTCAGATTCAGGAGTTGATTAACTCAAAGATGGGCACAGGCAAATATCTATTGGATAGGGAACATTTTCCTCTCTATCCATACTTTGAGGACAATCAGGTTGTCATGAATGAGAATGATCCATCATCAGTTCAAGCTCAAGAGAAGAAGAAGAAGGCAAGGAAGGAGAAGGCTGCCAAGATGCCAATTCAAGAAGAGGCATCTGAGTATTTCTTGAAGAACAAGCAGGAGCAGCTTGGTTACTTGATAGCATCCTCTCTGAGGATTGAGAAGGGATTGGCCACCCTCACTCAAAATCAGGAGAGCTTGGAAAGAATCATGGAACAAAAATTCTATGATCTAGATGTCAAAGTAACTGAGATTCAGTCAGTTGTGGAGCAGCTCCAGGATGACATGCAGGAGAGGAAGGGCAAGACTACCACAAATGTCTTTTCCAGAGTGCCTAGAGCTCAGAGGTCGGCTGCAGTGCCCGTGCCAGACACCAGAGCCACATCATCTGCACCAGCTACAGCTCCTACAGCTCCAGTGCAACCAGCTCCACCACCAACTCCTCCAGCACCCTCTACATCAACTGAAGCCTTCGTCCAAGGGGCCATCTCTACACCACCACCTGAAGATCAAGCCTGAGAGTCGATCTAGCACTATGCATTTTCTATGTACTTTTTGGTAACTTGTTGCCAAAGAGGGAGAAAAATGTATAGATCATAGGCTTCAAGAGAGAGAGTGTTGCTTTTGTTCTCTCTTGATTTGGTGGTTCAAACTTGTTTGCTTTTGATTGCTTGAGATACTATGTTGTTATTTGTGAGACATTGATGATCATGTTTGATCATAAGCTACACTTATGCATGTTTGATGATATTATCTTATCTATCCTATGTGATCATTCACTTTGCTTGGTGATGAGTGCATGTATTCAATCTTTATCATTTTGAGCGCTCCACCAAGATGTATGTGACATGGAAGAGTAACCCATGAGCCTAATTCCTTGTGCATTTGTAGTCCAAAGCAAATTTTAAACTATGCACAAATTTAGGGGGAGCTCTTGCCTATTACATACTTCTCAAAGCGACGATGTTTTTCAATCTTATTATCATTTGTCGAAGCTTTGATCTATATGTTGTCATCAATTACCAAAAAGGGGGAGATTGAAAGTGCAACTATCCCTAGGTGGTTTTGGTAATTCATAACAACATATAGCTCATTGAGCTAATGCTATTCCAAGACTATTATTTCAGGAAAGCTCAATGAATGGCATGGCATGGATAATGAAAGTGGATCCCTCAAAATACTAAGGACAAAGGATTGGCTCAAGCTCAAAAGCTCAAGACTCTTCATTTTATATTTTAGTGATCCAAGATCACATTGAGTCTATAGGAAAAGTCAATACTATCAAGGAGGGATGAGGTGTTGCTTAATGAGCCTCTTGCTTCATGTGCTTAGTGATATGCTCCAAAACCATCAGCTATTTTCTCAGATCCACAAATGACCTAAACCCTAAGCCAAAATCGGTCACACCGATTCTTCCTACCTGGCACCACCGATTTCAAAAGTCATAGCCACTGCCACAAACCCTAAGCAAATTGGTTCTACCGATAGGGATCTCGGTCTCACCGAGATGGGATTGTAATCTCTCTATTTCCCTTCGTAACGTTTCGGTCTAACCGAAGTGAGCGATCGGTCCCACCGAGATTGCAATGTAAACTCTCTGTTTCCCTTTCGTAACATTTCGGTCTCACCGAAAAGAGCGAATCGGTCCCACCGAGTTCACCTGACCAACTCTCTGGAAAGCTTATTACCAAAATCGGTCTCACCGAGTTTGTGTAATCGGTCTTACTGAGATTATGTTATGCCCTAACCCTAACCGAATCGGTCTTACCGAGTTGCATGTCAGTCCTACTGAAAATCACTAACGGTCACTAGGTTTACTAAATCGGTCCGACCGAGTCTGTTGAATCGATCCCACCGAGTTTGGTAAATTGTGTGTAACGGTTAGATTTTGTGTGGAGGCTATATATACCCATCCACCTCCTCTTCATTCGTGGAGAGAGCCATCAGACTAAACCTACACTTCCAACTTACCATTTCTGAGAGAGAACCACCTACTCATGTGTTGAGGCCAAGATATTCCATTCCTACCATATGAATCTTGATCTCTAGCCTTCCCAAGTTGCTTTCCACTCAAATCTTCTTTCCACCAGATCCAAAACCTATGAGAAAGAGTTGAGTGTTGGGGAGACTATCATTTGAAGCACAAGAGCAAGGAGTTCATCATCAACGTACCATTTGTTACTTCTTGGAGAGTGGTGTCTCCTAGATTGGCTAGGTGTCACTTGGGAGCCTCCGACAAGATTGTGGAGTTGAACCAAGGAGTTTGTAAGGGCAAGGAGATCGCCTACTTCGTGAAGATCTACCGCTAGTGAGGCAAGTCCTTCGTGGGCGACGGCCATGGTGGGATAGACAAGGTTGCTTCTTCGTGGACCCTTCATGGGTGGAGCCCTCCGTGGACTCGCGCAACCGTTACCCTTCGTGGGTTGAAGTCTCCATCAACGTGGATGTACGATAGCACCACCTATCGGAACCACGCCAAAAACATCCATGTCTCCAATTGCGTTTGAATCCTCCAAACCCTTCCCTTTACTTTCCTGCAAGTTGCATGCTTTAATTTCCGCTGCCTATATACTCTTTGCATGCTTGCTTGATTTGTGTGATGATTGCTTGACTTGTCCTAAGATAGCTAAAATCTGTCAAACTCTAAAATTGGGAAAAGGTTAAGTTTTTATTTGGTCAAGTAGTCTAATCACCCCCCCTCTAGACATACTTCAAGGTCCGACAACTGCGCGCCGGACTCATCGTCATTGAAGCCTGGTTCAGGGGCTACTGAGGGAGTCCTGGATTAGGGGGTATCCGGACAGCCGGAGTATGTACATTGTCCGGACTATCGAAGAGTGAAGATACAAGACTCAAGACTTCGGGCCGTGTCCAGATGGGACTCTTCTTTGCGTGGAAGACAAGCTTGGCAATCTGGATATTAGATTTCCTTCCGTGTAATCGACTCCATGTAAACCCTACCCCTCTCCGGTGTCTATATAAACCGGAGAAGATGGTCCTTAGAAGGTCGATCACAATTACAATCATACCATCATAGGCTAGCTCTTAGGGTTTAGCCTCTACGATCTCGTGGTAGATCTACTCTTGTACTACTCATATCTTCAATATTAATCAAGCAGGAAGTAGGGTTTTACCTCCATCGAGAGGGCCTGAACCTGGGTAAACATTGTGTCCCTTGCTTCCTGTTACCATCAGCCAAAGACGCACAGATCGGGACCCCCTACCCGAGATCCGCCGGTTTTGACACCAACAGGCGGTGCCGGACATTGGACGGCAGCAAGTAGGACACGTGGCTTATGGTGCTCCCGTCGTCGGCCGCCAGCGTGGCCAACGCTTGTGCGGTCGCGTCCGCGTCTGGCTACACCGCTATTGCGTCGCGAGAGGCGACTTGAGAGAGGGCGGTGACCTCGAGCTCCATCCCTGAAGACAAGCTCTCCCGCAGAGCGTTCGCACTTGCGGTCATGGCGGATGTGGTGCCAGGTAGGAGGACGATGCGCTATGGTGTGGAAGTTAGCTGGACGTTGCCGCTTTAAGTAGCGCATTCCGGTGAGGCCAAGCGTCCGGGTGCGTCATTAAGTTGCCGGAGTTGGTTACTTGGGCACCGAGCCTCTTAACGACGACAACGAACGGACGGCATGAATGCGGGCAGCTGGCGCTGGGTGGGAACGCACCGCGCGATGGCGCGAGGGACGAGGGTTTTGGTGTGCCAGGTTAGTCAGCTGCGGTCGTGGCAACGTTGGAGATGCCCTTTGCTCACATGTGATCCCCGCATGTCATTGAAAAATCAAGACGACCCGGCATGGTCTCAGGTCCAAAGGATGCAGTTGGCCGTGCTACACCACTCCACGGACGCGTCGCGACGCCCCGTGCATCCTCGACGAGCCGGGTGTTGGGGTGTGTTTGGATTGTGGCCAAAGTGCACCTTACCAAAATTTTGGTCATGACCCAAAGATTGGTCTTTGTTGGATGGTTGCCATTTTTTTGGCATGCCAATGAACTCTAGTTCATTTTTCTTGCCAATGTCGGCCAAATCATGGGCAACCAATACCTCAACCAAAATTTTGGTCATGACCCAAACATTGGTCTTTGTTTGGATGGTTGCCATTTCTTTGGCATGCTAATGAACTCTAGCCAACTCTGGCCAAATCATGGGAAACCAATACCTCAACCAAAATTTTGGCTACCCAATGCTTTGATGGGACAACCTTGGGCACAAATTAACCATACCGTTGGTCGTGCCACAGCACTAACGCCACCCTCGGCACACTGAAACCGACCGTGTCTAGCGATGATATGAGCATGTCGCTCACCGCGGTCGCCGTGTCCAGAGGCGGTGCTGGAGCTGCGCCCCATTGTTGGCCCCAACGACCCACATGAACGGTTGTCGGTGGCGAGGAGGTCGTGGGCCAGCTCCTCCATTGGACTAGTCTGCGCTATGTCGTCCCGACGGGTGTGCCCCACATGTCGGTTTCCCTGTTTTCCCGGCCATATTCGAGCATCAGTGCTCCGCATTGCGCATTAGGCCTTTCACTATGTAGGCCAAGCAAGACAACTTATTGTTTATTTGAGTCTTTCAAGTATAATCATGTGCCATTTGCTTATTTCTCATTCCTCTCCAACCCTCTTCTCCATCGATCATGTCGCCCTCCAGTCGAGTCCATCCTCCCGCATGCCTCATTTGAACATTCCGCTGAGTATCATTCGCATGTGCCCACCGTAGTCCTATTTCAATAGATCTCCGGACCCCGAGATGAAATCGAGAGGGAACGAGTGGGGGCACGTGATACCTAAGGCGGATTCAAAATTTTGAACCGGTGATCATAGCATCCGCAAATCATATATAAAGGGTATTCAATGTTCGGTTCGTTTTTGAACGTACAATATACTCCCTCCTATCCTTTCTAGTTTACATATAAGTTTTATGTGTAGTCAAAGTATCTCTACTTTGATCAAAAAGGTATCAACATTCAACAACGCCAATCAATATTGTTAGACTCGTACGTACTCCTAGATTTGTACTTGAGATGGTTTCCACTTTGACTATTGACAAGATTAATAGTACATGAGATGTATAATGTGAAAATTATATCATTGGAAACTCCTTTCACATACGAATTTGACCGTATGCTTTGTGTAAGTTGCATGTCATATATTATTACTCTAACATTTGGTCAAAGTTAGCCTCGAAAAACGCATTAGACCCTGTATGCTTTGTGTAAGTTGCATGTCATATATTATTACTCTAACATTTGTGTAAGTTGCATGTCATATATTATTACTCTAACATTTGTGTAAGTTGCATGTCATATATTATTACTCTAACATTTGGTCAAAGTAATATAGTGGAAGTGGATCCTCTGACGTAGATATCCCTGCCTTACCCTCCCTTTCGGTCACTTATTGGCGGACCCATGCTTGCTAGGCCCCGCATGTCAGTTACTCAATGAGTTCGGCCATGTCAGGGGATCCTCATCTGTAGTATACTCCCTCTGTTTTTATTTACTCCGCATAAAACGGAGGGAGTGGTGGTACAATAAATGACGCGGGTGGGGGAGGGGGAGGGACGTCGGTTTGCTCTCAACTGCGGTCCCACAAGCGAGCGAAAATGCAAGACGAAGCGTGTTCCATCTGGTGATCGGCATGGAGGGTCTAGCGTGCCAGGCTGCAACGCGAATGCGACAAGAGCGATGTACAGTCAAAACTGATTGACCGGCCATCACTGGAACCACTATTCACACCAGAACCTTCGTTGCTCGGCCTACGCCAGCCACTGCCCGAAAACCACACCAAATCTCCAGTCCATTCCCCCACCTTTCAATCCCCTAGCCCGCATCAAGCATCCCCTAGTTCGCCGGAAAGCCATGGTGCGCCGCAAGATCACTTACTACAAGATGCTGATGCTGGAGCGCCGTGCAGAAATCACGGCGGCGGTCGGCGCCACAGACCTCCGTTCCCAAGCTCGCTTTGCAGCGAGCCAATCCCCGAGTTCTCTGGAGCCAAGCTACGAGGAGGAGGAAGCCGATCCAATGTTCATGGCGGAGGTCGCGGCGCAGAAGGCCCCCGATGAGTATGAGACAATGGACGTCGACTTCGTGCTGGCGGCCGAGTCCCCCATGGTGCAGGCGGACCACGGTTCAACATGGCGATACTAAAGGAGGACCGGGAGGCAGAGGCTCAACACGACGCGGAGCGCGCGCATGCCGCTACCATCGAGGCTCTCCTGCAGGCGGAACCGGATGTCGTGTATGTGAACCGGGGGGCGGAGGCTCAACTTGAGGCGGAGCGCGCGGATGCCACTGCCATCGAGGCCCTCCTGCAGGCGGAACCGGACGTCCTGGACTTGAACTGGGCGGCAGAGGCTCGACTTGACATAGAGGGCGCGGATGCCGCTCTCATCGACGCCCTCTTGCAGGCGGAACCGGGTGTCCTGGACTTGAACCGGGCGGCGGAGGCTCGACTCGACGCAGAGCGCGCGGATGTCGCTCTCATCGACGCCCTCCTGCAGGCGGAACCGAATGTCCTGGACTTGAACCGGGCGGCGGAGCCTCGACTCGACACGGAGCGCGCGCATGCCGCTGCCATCGAGGCACTCCTGCAGGCGGAACCGGACGTCCTCGACTTGAACTGGGTTGTGCTCTCGTCCGTGCAAAGCGCCCGCACGCTCCGCTTGAACGAGTCGCTAGAGGCCAAGGACAACCACGGTGTGGAGACACACATCGGCAGCGACGGCTGGTTCGCGCCGGCAGCCAAAGACGACGAGGCCATCTCTTTTCGCGAGCAGTGATAGTTTTTCTTTATGTTGTTGTTTTTATGGATCTTTTGCGGTGTAAAAACATATATTTGTTATGCAAGTCGCCTGACTTGGGTCAGTTTACCATTTTAGGCGGTTGGATGAATATCCTACGTCTCCTAACCCTTCTTTCCTTCTTCCTCACCTCTTTGTCTTCCCCAACAGACCACCGCACGGGCCGTATGGATACTCCCCAACATGTGGTTAGATAAACATACTCTATGAATGAAAATTATGTGTCAGCGATAGGATGGCTGAGTTTGGTTTGTTCACATGCGACAGCATGTGTCAGTGAGGGTGTGTTCCCTTGGTTGGGTTTGCAGCGTGCAGGAGCGATTGTGTGAGGGTGCGGTGCGACCGCGGCGTGCAGGACCAACCGTGTGAGGGTGCGGTGCGACCGCGACAGCCGTGCGCAAGTGTACCTCCTTCTCATTTTGAAAAATTTAGGCAAGCTTGGCAAAAATGTGTGGCGAAGTTTGGCAATGCAAGGCCTAGACCCAAACAGGATAAGTACGTACGTACTAGGAGTACTAGTGTTAAAAAAGAAAGACGGGGTTTTCCTTCGCGGGATTTAATCGATACAAATCCTCATATCACGTATCAATTAATGCGTATTTTTTTCTCCAAAGACCAAAGAGCTAACCATCTCACTCATCATCGCTTGATTAATGCAGCGCCATGCAAACCAACCTTCTCACTTCCGCATGCATGCAGGGGATATTAATGTCCTTGGTTGCTAACCCCATCAATTTTGCCTCGATTAGTGTTAGTGGCCCTTTGCAAATTGTAATTTTGATATACTGGCCTTGTGTACAAAAAAATGGAGGTAGTAACTATATTTGACTTCCTTCCCCATTGCGGTGACGTTGATGATATCTTTTTTTTGTGGTTTGGCGAAGTACGTTCGACGGAGAAAACCATTGAGGGAGACCACGGTAAGTCGTTCGCAAGCGCCGCCTGCAAGCCGAGACAACCGCCTTATTTGCATCCAGGAAGTCCTTTATTAGTACTACTAGGAGTACTAGTGCGGTGAGATGGTTTCTCGAAGAAGACGATGGAGAAGCGGAGTCAGCGAAGAGTGAAATGATGGTTGCTTCGCCCGTGCTTTTGTGATTTGACGCCTCACTGCTTTGTGATTTGTGATAGAAGGGACAGGGGAGTAGACTATGTTCTCTATAATGTATTACATGCGTCCAAGCATGGGAGAAAGAGGAGAGACGTGGAATTTTTATATTCCTTCAATCAATCAATCAGGGAGCTTCGGTTCCATCTTTTTGGCTTTGGCAACACCGTCCACAATGGTTCCCACGATGCCAAAAGCTATTTTCACATTTGGCTACACATTGTGGATGCCCTTAACCGTACCACTTGGTTTTGCTCCTGTGTGCTATCTATACAAATCTCAATTATATTGATCTAAAAAATTATAGAATCAAGATTAGTAAAAAGGAGGTGATTTTGCCGCGCGAACGGCGGGGGAGGTTTCTTACTTGAGCAATGCTACATCCACGTAATGGTTTACATAAATTTACGAACTGATGTGATGTGGGACTATTTGATTGGGTTAAAGGAGAGGATTAGGCCCACCCCACCTGAAAATCAGGGGGGGCATATATAGATTAGATGGAAAGTATATGTAGCAGCTATGTAGCCCTTTGTAAGTCTAGGATTAGGCTTCTTATTTTCGAAGGACGTTATCCTGGCGGTTTGCTAACATGCAGTCCCACATGTTGGTGCTTTACCAAGCCGATCCGCGTCCCACATGAGGCAGAAAAACGGCAGAATCAACACGTGGTTAAGTTGAAGAAGATGAGGGAGAAGCAGATTCAGCAACGAGTGAAATGATGGTTGCTTCGTCCCTCCAACTTCTTTTTTTAGCATTATTACTCCGTACCTCCAACTTAACTGCAAGAAAGGTGCAGCTTTGTGATTTGACGCCTCATTGCTCATTACTACGCCGGCGCCATGACTAGGGTGCTTCACCCCGGCTGCTCTGCACTGTATTCCGGTATGGCACGTGGACCCGGTAGCTTGATGTCCCACATGTCGGCGAAAGGGACTAGAAGATTTATGAAAGCGAGCGCTCCACTCTTACGACGGAGGAGTAGACGACACGATAGCACAGTGAATTGTCACTTGTATTGTATAGTACTATAGTTTTGCTATTGCGCACGATCCATCGATACAAACCCGATTAAATAGGAAAGGGCAGGATTTTTCCCGCGCAGTAGATGATACTGGCCATACATTTCAAAGGCAATTTTAATGTATGCAAACTGAATAATT
The DNA here is from genome assembly GCF_018294505.1 of Triticum aestivum. Taxonomy (NCBI): domain Eukaryota; kingdom Viridiplantae; phylum Streptophyta; class Magnoliopsida; order Poales; family Poaceae; genus Triticum; species Triticum aestivum. The sequence continues at coordinate 177,996,011 of NC_057804.1, forward strand.
ATAAGTAACAATATGATATCTAGTAAAACTAAAAACACATATGATTTATTGTGTTAGAGTGTAGTAGTAGTGCTGTATTGCATAGTTGTTAGATGTAACATGCGAGAACGTGTAGAGATGTAGTTTTGGAGGGCCTACAGAGAGAAAAGCGTAATACGGTCACCGAACTTCAGAATAAGTTGATTACGGTCACTATATACGTTTTGCGGTGATTATACGGTCACTTGCTGACAGTTCAGCATCGGATTGCACTCTGTTGACCGGCCAAATAGTCTGTGTGGCGCCATGTTGACTAGTTAAATTGACCATGTTCCTTGTGGGTCCCACCTATCAGTTCGCATAGGGAAAAGGTCAGATAAACACAAATTTACGCAGGTGCGACAAGGCTCCAACCCGTGCGCGGGAATCACCTGGTTGTGTATGTGTCTGTTAGGGCCTAATGTGTGCGCATGCACGTGTAGGTTGAGCACTTGAGTGTGAGAGAGTGTGTTGGTCGTGTGGTGTACTGGTGTGTGCATGCAAGCATGTGTGTGTGCGTGCGAGTGTTGCGTGCGTGCGTGGCTGCGTGTGGACGAGTGAGTGTTGCGTGCGTGCGTGGGTGCATGTGTTTGTGTGAGTGTTGCATGGATGCCGTTCGTGTGCATGCGTGCGTGTGTTTATAATCACCACACTAGCTCTTGTGTGTTACAACAGACGGCTCAGCATACCAATACAAGGCCACCTTGTCCGCTGTGCCCGCGGTCATGACTTCGAACCACCGTTCAAATATATTTTCTGTCGTTTGTTTTCATTCTTACTAGCAAGATGCTCGTGCATTGCACGTAACATCAAGATGCATTTGTATGACTTGTTTACCTTGTGAGAGAAAAGGATGAATGAGGGAAGGCCTTATTTGCAAATGTGGAGAGGTGCATCTTTGCAAAATTGTCATAGTTTCTTTCTTATCCGTCAGATATAAATTGGACGGCCTATATTGCAGGATGGCAGGCACACCATCATCACCAACTCTGTTTTTTTAAGAGTGTATTTTATGTATTTTATAAGAGTGTAGATGTAGAGTAGATACAAGTCGACAGGTGGGCACGATGGTAGTGAGATAATGTGATGCAACACTAGAGGTGCCACGTGGAGCGTTTAACTAGTCAACTAGTCATGTCATTAGCAAATACAGAGTTGTACGATGAGCCCGTGAATGTATAATAACCACTAAATGTAAATGGTGACCATAATGAGTGGATTCTGAAGTCCAATGTACGTATCGTGCTTTCGCTTCAAATACAATGATCGTCATTGCATATACCGCGAGAGAAAGATGAAACATGCGTGAATTTTCTGGGGGCTTACTTTTAGAGGACCTGGAGATAGTTTTGTGTGCATACGTGAAAGGGCCGTACAGGGGGGTATGCGATGGAGAGAGAGATGCTCTTCGTTTCTCTTTATTATGACTAACTTTGTATATAGTATAAAAATATACAAATTCACAGTGCAGAATAAATATCATTGTGGGCACCATGCAATGCAAATTAGCGTTCGTACTCCTCCATATAACTTTGTAATGTTTTATATATGTAGAAACTCTAAAATAATTTTTTGTCCATACTTTATTCAAAAGGAATGTTGTATGCGAAATAAACATGAAGAGAGGGCTTTTAGATCAATGGGGTACGTGATGTAACATGTGTGAATGTGTAGTTGATGCATTTGGCGGGTCCTAGAGAGGTTTGTGTGTGTATTACGTATTCGAGAGAGGCATAGATAGAGGGGCCGACGGGGGGCATGGGAGAGATAGCACGAGAAATGAGAGTGGTCTAGAGAGAGAGACGAATATGACGTCACGACAAGAGATTCCATTCCCTTCAGTGTGTATATCCAAGGGGGGAGGGAATAGAGGCACCAGGAGAAATTTTCTGTGTGTGTGGTGTTTGTGTTGGTATGTGTGGGTGTGAGAAGATAATGAGACATGGGGGCAGAGGGTGTGTCACCGCATGAGGTCCAGTGGGTCGAGGTGAGGCCCTTCATTCGGTTCCGTCCTGCGCCACATTGGTCGGCCCGTGACGCATTTAGGAAGACTCAAGGATGACTAGTCGTACAAGACAAAGATAGCAGAATTGTGAAGGACTCTGTGTCCACTGACAAAGCCGGCTAGGATTTGTAACCCTAGGTTCTCGGACTAAGGTAACCCCTTTATCTCTGATATTACTATTCATCCAACCTAACTTTAAGGGGCATCCTACAGAATGCTCTACTAGAATCATACTCGTCGATTAGGAAGAGAGGTGTGAGACAATGCGTGAGAGACAGGCGTAAAGATAATGTGCGTACATGAGACACGTAGGCAGGTCCATGTATATAGAAAGGGTCAATGAGGATTGTGCGTGTGTATGTTTGCGAGAGGAAGAGTGCTTGTGATAAAGGTTAGTGAAAACAGTTGTAAATGGTTACGAGAGGAAGGGAGGGTTATATCTAGAGCATGTGTACGAGAAAGACACCTTGGGAGAGAGTGTGTGAGCATGTGTGAGAGACCACCGATGGAGAGTGAAACTACACGTAAAAGACTGCTCTACACATTGATTAAAGATATAAATTGTATCCAAATATTAGGATGGGATCATGATATTTGCAATTCGCGTAAGGAGCGGTCATTGATCCATCAGACATCTAGATTCTATCGAATTTGAGCATGTCTATGTTATTATTCGACACAATTGATCCACATAGTTAGTATTTTGAACTCCAGACAATGCATCGCTTTAGCAATCGAATATAAATGTGAGTATAGTTCATGTTGTGTGTGTAAAGCACATTATACATACGAAAGTTACACAATGGACATTATAAATAGCTACCTATGAACTAGCATACATTTGAATTCAACTTAAGGTGGTTTAAAAAATCGAATTCAACATGAAGTCCATTCAATTATTTGAATTTGATATCATGGCATTTGTAAACCATACCTAAATTATGGGGGCATCAATCTTTGCTCTGATTTTGTAGATAATAGCATATGTAGTCGTGTACAAAATAGATTCAAATTTAGCTCCTCCATTCCAAAATAATCATAGTTATAGGATTTTCAAGTGTCAAAATTTCAAAAAGAAGAGGATAATTTAATGAGGTTTTCAAACATACAAGGTCAAATATAACGTTGTCTATTTAGGTCAATCCTCATAGTTCAAGAGTACTCTAAACGTGAATGCTTGTGTTTCAAAATTTCGAACGAAGCGCCAAAAGAGCCTCTATTCGCCCGAAACCGTGTGAGACCAATGTTTGGCAGTACAAGGAAATTACTTTTCAAATAACTCCGACCCGTGAAACCTACGACCCGACGTCCAAAGGTTTAAACCGGGCTAGGTTTGTAGCTTCATCTAGACGCCACGCAACCGCCTCCAAAAAACATTTATACACAATGGCCACCTAAGCAAACATGCGCACAGCCGAAATCGCTCCCGCCCACTATTTGGGACACCTGGGATTACCATCCTACCCTCGACCCGTAGTAGGTCCGAAATTTAAGAGGGGGGCAAAGTTTGTACTTTCCCCAAATTTCAAACAAGCGCGTCCCATCTTTTGTTCAAAAAAGCCAAAAACAAGCGCATCCCAGGCCGAAACATGGTCCCCCCCACCCGTTCGATTCCCCATTCATACTTCGTGGGCGCCAAAACTACCTCTCCACCAGCCACAAAACCCCGGCGTCCTCCATCCGCCACCCCATACCACCCATCAACCGCCGCCCTCCTCCATCACGCCGGAGCCGATACCCCAACGTCGTCGTCCACCGCAACCTCAATCGCAACGCCCTCCACGGCTAGTAGTTGAAGCCGAGGCTGAGCCGTCCGTACCCGAGCCAGTTCAACCACGCCGTCATGCGCCTCACCGCTGCTGCTCCAACTTCGCCACCCTCCACCGCACCGGAGTTGTTCCTGCTACGCCGTCCTTTGCCGCCTCGGATCTGCTTCCCCTCCGTCGACATACGGCCACGGTAACACAGTTAACAATTTGGCCATGGGTTCTTCCAAGCCTGCACCCTCCAGAACATCGGTTTCCCTGGTAAAAAGAAGAAGATCGGCGCGACATGTGGAGGCGACCACACCGGCAACCGAAAAAGGTACACCGCTTCCCTTATTCATGCAAATCTTACGTCTCTGCTTGCACGGTATTCATCCCATAGAAGACATTAGTTGACCGCTTCTTCTTGATACTAGATGTTCCTAGTAACTCACAATGCACAAGGTTTCTCCTCATATACTATTTCACCTTAGCTAGAGGTCCGTCGCCCCCCTGAATTTCAATTTCTTGCCAGTTGATTCCCAATTAACGGAAGCATTCCCCGGCGTAACAGGCGCTGGTACGCCTATTACGCCGGGGAAGCAGCGCCTTGGTGTTTATCTTAGGGGCGTGTGCGGCCTAGAGCTACTGGCGCCCGATCTGGAGGTCGGCCGGGATTAAAGGGATGGCCTGGGGGCACTGCCAAGCACGACGGTGGTGTGAGGTTGATGGGAGGGCGGGCGGCAGAGGCATGGGTCTGGGCCGGTGGTCGCTGGCGGTTCGAGAAAGATCATCAACAGTGACTGGAGGGAGGTAGACGAAGGCCATCTGCCCGTTCCTTATAGATCGGACGGTTCATTAAAAAATCGACTGGCCTATTTATTTTCAGTGACTGTTATCTTAGATATGACCACATGTGGTGGTGTGCTGGAGGAGTACCTGCATTTCCTGTGCTCATATATTACAAAATCATACGGAGTAGATCTAATTTTGTTTGCCATGCAATGTTGTAGAGCTATCATATGTCTCATGTCATTTATTTTTCAGCCACATGCTATCTGCTACTTTTACAGTGCACTAGTTCTGCACACACTTAACCCTTAATCTCACTATTGTGTTTTTATGCAAGGGTATTTCAGACTCTGCTGCCATGAGAGAAGCCAAAAAGAAAAGAGAGAAGTCGCTCCAGCTTCGTATGCGGGTAGGCAAGACACGTTACAGCGCTATAAAGGGTGCAGTGTCAGCAGATGGAGATGGTAAACGTAGCTCTGGAGTTGATGACCTCGCTCGCAATGAACCACCATGCCAGGTGCTTGCTTTAACTTCACGGTGTCATATGTGGTTGCATGTTCCATATGGTGTCTAGCTTGTATTCGAAAGGCCGAAGTCGGTAAGATAAGGAAAGATATTTTTTTACATGAACCACCATCCCGTGAGCACCAGAAGACAAATAGCTAGTCAGGGCAGTGGCCGAGCCAGTGACAAGCCCGGCAAAGATAGGCATCACCTGGAAGCCAACTAAAAAGCTGCGATGGTGGCGAAGCAGCCCGCCTCCCACCAGGCTCTCAGGTCCTAGATGATCATGCTAACCACTCCAGCCAGATGTCTAGCTTGTATTGCTTCCAATTTGGTTAAATTGCATCTACTTAGCTTACACATTATACCTTTGAATATCACATGCCTTTCTGTTTTTGGTACATACTAGTACATTTGTGTATTAACCATGTTCTTACATCAAACTAATGTTCTTGTGTATCCCTCATCAATCACTTATGACGAGGCAGGCAGGCAAGGGGACTACTCCTCATTTAAAGAATGCAGTGTCAGCCTCCCGACATGATTCTCAAGAAACAGAAATGCTAGATGAAGATAGTGAACGTAGCTCTGTAGTTGATTACAACATTTCCACTACACTAGCATCGCAGGTGCTTGCTCTAACTTGGCAGCGTGATATGTGGTTGCATGTTGCATATGGTGTCTAGATTGTAATTCTTCGAATCTGGTTAAACTGCATGTGCTAGTCTGCTTAGCTTATACATTATACTTGTTAATGTGACATTCCTTCCTGTATTTAGTACATAGTACATCTGTCTATTAAGCATGTCCTTACATAAAACTATAGTTTTTTTTGTATCCCGCATCAATCAACATGACGAGACACCTTTAGTATATGAGTGCGATATTAGTTGCATCTTTCATATGATTTATAGCATGCATTGCTTCTAATTTGTTGAAATTCCATTTATGATGGGACGCTTTTAACTTGGCAGAGTGATATTGGTTGCATCTTTCATGTGGTGTCTAGCTTGCATTGCTTCTTATTTGCTAGAATGGTTTCTGCTTAGTTTACACAAACAGTTGTGAGCATGCCATGTCGTCCTGTTTTTCGTACATATTCCATCCTAGTATCATGTGTTTGCCTTACATCAAAGTAGTGATTGTCAGTATCATGCATGAATGAGTTCTGAAGAGAGAATTTATTGCTTTTTCTTGTCGGTTTTACTTGACAATTCAAAATCAATAAAGCGGAAGGAAGTTAGCAAGGCAGCGGATAAAGGTGTTCCTTCCGAACGGAGGGCCTCTACAGTTTCTACTCCTCCACACCCCCAAGATGATTTCCAAGATAACACATGCATAGACATTCAACAAAGTTGTGTTTATGATGAGCATGTCTCCCCTAGTGCAGCATCACCGGTGCTCCCTCTAACTTGGCACTGTTATATGTGGTTGCATGTTATGTGTGATGTCTAGCTTGTATTTCTTCTAATTTTTTTGAATTCCATCTGCTTACTTTACACATTATACTTGAATAAGACACGTGTTCATGTTTCTAGAACATACAATATCTGTCTATCACACCATGTTCTTACATCAAATTACTACTGTTGTGTAACCTGCAACAATCACTTATAATAAGACACGTTTGACTTCGGAGTGTGATATAGGTTACATCTCACATTCTTTTCTAGCTTGTACTACTAATTTGTTGAAATGGCACTTATGACGAGACAGTTTTAACTTGGTAGAGTGATATTCGTTGCATCTTTCATATGGTGTCTAGCTTTCATTGCTTCTAATTTGTTGAAATGCCTTCTCCTTAGTTTACACATCATAAGATGTGAATATGCAATGTTGTGAATATGCAATGGCACTAATGACGAGAGACCTCTAACATGGTAGTGTGATGTTGTTCGCATCTTGCATATGATTTATTTCTTGTACTGCTTCACATTTGTTTAAACGCCATTTATGATGAGACACTGTTAACTTGGCAGAGTGATATTTGTAGCATCTTTCATATGGTGTCTACCTTCCATTGCATTGCTTCTAATTTGGTGAAATGTCTTCTTCTTAGTTTACACATCATAGTTCTGGTTATCTCTTTCGTCCTGTTTTTCATACATATTACATCCTCCTATCATGTGGTTGTCTAACATCAAAGTTCAGTTTGTCTGCATCACGCATCAATTTGTTCTGAAGAACTAAATTGTTATTTGTTTTTCTTGTCGGCTTGACTTAACATGGCACAGAGAAAGAGGAACAAACACAGAATGGCAGGGAATGAGAAGCGGATGAATCTTGCAGATTCTGCTGGTACTGATGGTGCAATAGAAGGTCAAAGTCCAGCGGAAAATTCTACAAACACGGCATCCCATGCTACACTAGTTGCAAAAAAAGCCAAACAGAAACAAATAGTTCTCACCAAACAAGCAGAGACAACCCTAGTTCTTGCAACACCTACCACAGTACTACCAGCTGCACGACTTACTCGTGCGTCAACTGAGCTAGCAGCACGTTCCCAAGCTCCCTTGCCACCTAACACTACTTCCCAAGCACTCTTGACACAAGACGAGTTGGCAATATCAGATGAACCTTGTGAGCTTCAACAGCAAGAAGGTAGTTGCTGGAGTCAAGTTACAGTTGCATGCTTCTTTATATGTAGTCTCACAGTTTGATGTACACTAACACTTCCTATGTTCATTGTTGGACTAGCACCTAGGCGCAAGAGGAAACAAACATCAGGGATAATGCTCGATAGGTTAACTAAATCTAGAGGAGGAAGAATGGACATCTGTTTTGAGGCAGGTTTAAAAAGGCCACGTCATGCTACAGAGTCAGCCAAGTTAGTATCAGAGGCAGCGGTTGCCGTTAGGCGTCATGTATGTATCCTCCCAACATGGATTTGGTACAAGAATGACAAAGATGAAACCCAGTTCAACACCTTCCTCGACCATTTATATGTAAGTATGGTTATGTATGGAAACTAGTAATATCGTCTTGCTCTGTCCCATACTTTCTAGGTTGCTGATAATGAGACTCCCATAATTTTCAACAGATGAGGTTCAAGTTGGATAGCCAAGATGATGCAGCCAGACAAGCTTGCACCCATGTTTTCAAGTCTGCTCTGCGACAGTATCGGTATAACTTGAGGAAAACTCACTTTGAAGGCAAGGCTAACAGTGAACTTTCCCAAACATCTCTAGTGGAAAATATATCGAATGAAGACTGGAGGGGCCTTGTTAAACACTGGTCTGATCCAAAGTATCAGGTACATTTTATATATATATATATATATGTGTGTGTGTGTGTGTGTGTGTGTGTGTGTGTGTGTGTGTGTGTGTGTGTGTGTGATCAGATCACATGTTGAAGTCCTATTTACGCATGTGCCACACAAATCTATCTTCCTGTAGGTGAACTGTTCAAAGAACAAGGCCAACCGTACGAAAGTGAAATTCCAACAGACGACAGGATCTCGTAGCTATATTGCACACTGCGAGGCTCTTGTAATTAGCTGTTGTTTCACTCTTTTCACTGTACCATATTATCAGATCTATATTGACTTGTTCGAAATGCAGAGGAAAGCCCGCAAGGACCAAAAAGTACCTGAACCAAATGCTATGGAAATCTTCAAGGACTGTCACACCAGCAAGAAGAAGGGCATGACTACACCAGTCAAAGTCGCTGTTGTAAGTCCTTAATCCTCATGCCTTTTAACTACTACTTACTCTGACTTGTGCCTTGAACTGCATGGTTTGCAGCAAATGTCTATTACTCTTTTCAATTTTATACACAATTGTCTTAGCGTATCATTGCACCTTACAAGGTTTAAAAGAGAGGAGTGATGTTCCTTTGATCTTGATCCGTAATCTAGTTCCGTGCTGGACTTGCCCACACAATGTTACATTTGCCTGTTTGTCTGTTCTCAGTTGTTTTGTGATATGAATGATGTCATACTATGCTTACCGTATTATAAACTTCGTCTCTTTATCCTTAGCCCTCAATACAATGTGAAGAAATAGACAATACATTAGCGATGGTACATGGTCATATGTTTGGAACCTAGTTTTATTATGTACTTTGCAATAAAATACAACAAATATTTTACATGGGTTCACCAGAATAAGTTCTCTATATAGACCAAAGCTATTTTTTTTGGTTTTGCTGCCTCCTTAATATCTTCTGTTCTGGTACTACTAATGTAAAACCTCAACTTTTCAGCATGCTATGGAAAAAATGGTGGAACCGCCACCTTCTGAAGGTGGCGAGGCAACTATAACCGCAATGTCAGCTCTTGCTGCAGTGGGTCAGTACCTGTCCACTAACAGTGCCAAAAGCACGTTCCTGCATAATACTGGGTTGGTTGTTAAGGCAATATCGTCCAAACTGCCTCATGATCAAGATATGCAAGCTCAAAGCAATGTTGTATCTGCGCTCCAAACACAAGTCCATTCCCTAACAGAGACCCTTTGTGAAACAAGGAGAAACATTGCTCAATATCGTCAAGATATGCATGGTTTTGAAACTAGACTATCAGACATTTGCTATGTTGTTCAGGGGCCTAGGAGAAATGAAGGCGAGGGTTATGGTGCTCCATCGGACAATACAGCATGAAAACGTAACAGTCAGGTCAAATGAACTGAGCTTCTGAACTTCTGGTGGTGCATTTATCTGCTAGACTGTTAAGTTTTATGCCAACCTTCCTTTTGTTATATAGTTGTAATTTGTTTTGGTGCGATACAAAATTTATTCTTAACGTGCAGCCACCGGCTGAAGAAAACAGCAAGCCATTTTTGTATAGTGTAGGGTGTTCCCTATATTTGCACTGGTGGCGATCTTTGATGCCGAGTGGATGTAATCTATGCAATCGCCTTAATAGCCTAGCGTTAGTTTCGGCCTTATTTATTTCCTAGTCTTCTTTGTCCCTGGTTTGCTAGTGGCCGCAACTACCATGGGCCATATACGGGTCGTAGGATCCATGGGTCTCCTATGGGCCGTCGATAAATGGGCCTGTAATCGGTGGGCCTCGGGCCGTCGGATAAATGGGTCTACATGGGCCGTAATCGGGCGTAATTGGTATTGGCCTAGCACGGTAACGGGCCGTTAACATGTCATAGGACAGCAAAGGCTTAATTCTGTCACAAGCATAATGGGTCGTTAATGGGCCATAATATAGGACGGGCTGGAAACGGCGCAACGGGTTAACATGCCAGAAACGGGCCGACTCTTGCCATGGGCCGAATTTGGCCCATTAGGGTAACAGGCCAGTAACGGGCTGACTCTTGCCATGGGCCGAATTTGGCCCATTAGGGGAACAGGCCAGTAACGGGCCGACTCTTGCCATGGGCTGAATTTTGCCCATTAGGGGAATAGGCCAGTAACGGGCCGGAAGTAATCGAGGGCCGAAAAGGAGCCCAAGAATGTATGGGCCGTCAATAGGCCGGAAGCTAACACGGGCTGGAAACGGCCCATGTAAATCACGGGCCGTTAACGGGTATAAAGAAAATTAATGTTCATTATGGGCTAGAGTCACCGTGGGCCTGTAAAGGGCTGAAAGATACAAAGGCCTCATATGGGCCGAAAGACGTCGTGGGCCATACATGGGCCGAAAGTGAAATGGGTTGGTGTTATATTCGACGGCCCACATGACGTTGTTGGGGCGATTTCCTTTAGGGCCTAACGGGCCGTGAGTTAATGGGCCATAAAATGGGCTATTTGCAAAGAGACCGTTAATAGGCTTTTCATGGGCTAGCCCGTTAACTTTTGACCAAGTCAAACGGGCCGGCTTTGTAAGCTAAATGGGCCAGTGGTGGGCTGTGGCACATGTCGACATATCATAGGCGCATATCTGACCCACTGACGAGCTGACACGTGTTTCGTCCGGCCAATAAGAATTCTACACGTGGAAATTTCCCATTGGTCAGGGCTATTAACGGGTTATCGGATCTAAAACCCGACCCGATAGCTTAACGGCGTTCCGTTACGGTGGATGCCACATGTCGGTCACCCTTGACGAAAGCACTTCTATGACGCGCGATTTATCGTCATGGAAGTGGACACTTCCGTGATTATAATTTTGGTAATGTCATGGAACACTTATACGACAGCACAGGTATGACTATCTTGATTCTATCATAAAATCGTCATGGATGTACATGCATGACAAAAAAGCGACCTACTATGACTAACACGTATCATCACGGAAGTGTATTTTTTGTAGTGATTGCTCCTGTCAAAAATTCAAGGTACACAAGCCTTAATCCATTATATTGAAAGGTCCACTACTCAGTTGGTAGAGTACAAAGCTCTTAACCTTGTGGGCGTGGGTTCAAGCCCCATGGTGGAGATTACATCATATGATGTTATTATCAATGAAATTATATACAAAGTCCTAGCTCAGTATTATCTTACTAAGCCGGCCCTTGGGGGCTACACGTTGTTGTTCAAGTCTACATGATTATATATACAAAGTCCCTGCTCATTATTGCATAATGACCTGGCCCTTGGGGGCTACACTGGTTGAAGTTTTTATGAGCATAAGGCAATTAAAAGTCCCAGGTTGCTGCAAGCATGACAACCCGGCACTTGGGGGCTACGTATGTGGCATATTCAGTTTTGACTAGTGACTAAGATGAACAATTTGGATTTCTTCAAGGTTGCAACTTTTATATTGAAGCAAGTCTTAAGTTGTTACTACGCTACCTTCTTAAGACTTGGGGGCTACAAGTGATATGCCTATAAGGGAGGTACATTTTCAAGTTTGATGTTAGCAACAATTATGACCCGGTGCTATCAATATTTACAAACCGGATATTTTGGCAATGATAAACCGGCAAGTTCTACATCTTCAAGCTAACTAAAAATCAGATGAGTATTTCATGACCAATGTTTTTTCTGTGAGAAACCAATGTCAGCAAATTGATTATGAAGCTGGCCTATTGACCCGGATTTTCTAGAAGAAGGAAATACCAAGGAGTTAAGGATGATCATGTGCCGGCTTACAAGAGTTCTTAACCCGGAGCATAATCTGTCAAAATTGTTCTTGTGTTTGTTTTACAGGATCAGTTTAACATGGATGAATCAAAATTAAACTGGGGGCTAATGTCAGGGATATACCCCGCGGTGTGACCCGGCCGGAGATATGACCCGGCTGGGACTTGGTGTTTCATTGGTGACCCGGCAGATTATAAGCCGGCAGACAGTTAAGCCAGATTATAAGCTGGCCAACAGTTAAGCATTGTAAGCCGGCGGACAATTAAGCATTGTAAGCCGGTGGATAGTTAAGCATTGTAAGACGACGGACAGTTAAGCATTGTAAGCCGGCGGACAGTTAAGCAGGGTAAGCTGGCGGACAGTTAGGCATGGTAAGCCGGCAGACAGTTAAGCCAGATAGTTAAGCCAGATAGTTAAGCCAGATGGTAAGCCATATTGTAAGTCAGATTGTAAGCCGGATTGTAAGCCGGCTTACGTTAAGAAGCCCAAGACGTTAACAAGCCCATGGTGAGAAGCCCATGGTAAGACGTCAAAATAGGTTAAGTCCTAATCGAGTTTGACTCTACATGTAACCCGCCCCTTCAACTTATACTAGTACGCGGGTACGTGCACAGCACGTGCAAAGTTTAATTCATAAATACAAATTTCGCATGTTGATTTTTTCAGAGAAAAACACACAATATGTCCTTGATAAGTCTAACAAGTCAACAATTATGTTTTCTTTGTATGTAAAGCTATCATGACAGCTATCCAAATTTCACTAATCACTACACTGGGTCGTTCCCATGCAACGTAATGAGATTATGTTGCATACCATAAAAATAGAAGGCCGCATAGTCACAATTTTTCTTGGAAGAAAAACATTTTCATTGTCGCAAAACTTGGGATCACGCATATGTTGTCGATTTCAGCTATTAATACAGTGTTACATTTTAATCATAAGATGACTTAACTATTGTACTATCATTTGTGTCGTATTCTCTAAAAAAACTTTGTTATATTACGCATGGACGGGATACAAAGTTAGGCTATCTAAAATCATGTGATGCCTTGGGATACGTGAAAAGCAGCAAATTCGCATGCACGCATTGTTTGCCAGTTATTAAAATAAAAGAAGGATAGAGAAGGGAGTACAAGACGGAAGTCTGGCACTCAAGCGTGACTGCCAACTGTTGTGCTGCAGGTACATGGCTGGCAGGCGTTGTGTCCAGATTTCTCTAGTATGAAGGACAACTACATGGTGGACACTGTAGAGGCGAATCCATACATTCTTGGCCATAGGATTGAACCCATCAACGGTTGAAATTACTCCTTAGGCTTAGAATTCAAATTTTCAAAACTGATACACTATAGAGTAGTATAGATAAGGAGGGGCGGGGCACCCCAAGAGGGGAGAGCGCGGGAAAATAATCGTTAAGGCTAAACACAACTAGAGGAGAGCCAGTTATGCGGCGTCTCCTTCATGAGCATAATGAGACCTAGCCACAAACAACATGTAGGGCTATTACCGGATGATGTTTCCCGGGGCCCGAAGCTGTCTAAATCCTTGTCTTGTGTGTTGATCCGCCTCGCGTCTCTCGTCCCAATCAACCCCTATCAAGCTACCACATAGATGTGTTGGCCTCACGACTAAGTCCTCACACTAGGACATCTGCCATGATTATTCCACGACACTACCTTAGTTAGAAGAAGAAGAAGAAGAAGAAGAAGATAAATAAGAGGAGAGGAGAAAAAGAAAGAGAAGTTAAATTCTTCTTCTTCTTCTTTTTCTTCTTCCTTTTCTTCTTTTTCTTCTACTAGTCTTCTTCTTCTTCTTCTAACTTACATCTTTCCCAATTTGCAGATTTGCTTTGCATGAGGAAGCTTGCATTGATGGAGTGTACTCTTCTCCTTGTGCTTCTTTTTTGTTTATGGAAACTTCTTTTGGATATGTATGTATATATGGACATGTTGTTGGAAACTTGTTTTGGATATGTACGTATATATGGATGTGTTGTTGGAAACTTATATGTTACTTATGTTGTTGGAAACTTATTGTTGGTATGCTTGTTGAAATTATTTTCAAATGTGTGTGTGTGTGTGCGTGTGCGTGTGTGTGTATATATATATCTGTGAAATTCTGTCAAACTTAATGAACTTAAGAAGAGAAAAAGGGGCTATACAGGCACTTCGCCGTCTGCTGGCAGACGGCAAAGAGCTTTGCCATCAGCCAGCGGACGGAAAAGCTGCCACGTGGCAGGTACCTGTACAACCTGGGGGGGCACTGTGCTGGCCTATATGGTTTCTTTGTCGTCCGCTGGCAGATGGCAAAGAACTTTGCATCTTTGTCGTCTGCCAGCTGACAACAACGCACATCGTTAACCCCTTAACGGCCCACATGTGCCGTCCAGGTCCTTTGCCATCCGCTAGCTGACGACAAAGACCATTTCATCTTTTCCGTCCGCCAGCAGACGACAAAGAGTCCTTTGTCGTAGCCTATTCAGCCAGACCTGTTACCGTCTGCTGGCTGACGGCAAAGGTCTTTGCCGTCAGGCTGGCATGCCTTTGCTGTCAGCCATGCCTGATGGCAAAGTACCCGATTCCTGTAGTGATGATTGCTTATAGCCTTGTATTTCTTCTAGTTTTGTTCGGCCAACTTGATTTATTTATCTTGCAATGGGAAGAGGTGCTTTGTGATGGGTTCGATCTTACGTTGCTTGATAGCAGTGACAGAAGGGGAACCGACACGTATGTATCACTGCGAAAGGATAACAAGATGGGGTCTATTTCTACATAAATAGATCTTGTCTACATCATGTCATCGTTCTTATTGCATTACTCCATTTCTCCATGAACTTAATATACTAGATGCATGCTGGGTAGCGGTCGATGTGTGGAGTAATAGTAGTAGATGCAGGCTGGAGTCGGTCTACTAATCTTGGACGTGATGCCTATATAATGATCATTGCCTGGATATTGTCATGATTATTTGAAGTTCTATCAATTGCCCAATAGTAATTTGTTTACCCACTGTTTGCTATTTTTCTCGAGAGAAGCCACTAGTGAAATCTATGGGCCTAGGGTCTCTTCTTTCTTATATTTGCCTTTGCGATCTATTTTCCTTTGCTTTTATTTTCAGATCTATTAAACCAAAAATACAAAAATATCTTGCTGCACTTTATTTTATTTGGCGTTCGATCTATCAATTTATTACAACTCTCTCACGTCCGTTCGCCAATTTCTGGCGTCGTTACCCGAAAGGGATTGACAACCCCTTTAACACATCGGGTTGCTAGTATTTGTTATTTGTGTGCAGGTGTCATTCACGTAGTGTTGCATTGTTCTCCTACTGGTTCAATAACCTTGGTTTCATCACTGAGGGAAATACCTACCGTTGTTGTGCTGCATCATCCCTTCCTCTTTGGGGAAATACCGACGTAGTTCAAGCAAACATCAAAAGTAATTTCTTGGTGGAGATGCGGGGGATGTCGTTGCCAGGGAGTATAGTGGTAAGTATGTCGTTGCGTATTATCATTCTCCAATGTGTCTATAATTTTTGATTGTTCCATGTTGTTATATTATCATTCTTGGATGTTCTACAATCATTTTATATCATTTTTTGGTACTAACCTATTGACATAGTGCCAAGTGCTAGTTGTTGTTTTCTACATGTTTTTTACATCGCAGGAAATCAATACCAAACGGAGTCCAAATGCAGCAAAACTTTCTGTGGATTTTTTTTGGACTAGAAGACATCCAGTGGGCCGGAGAAGCACCCTTTTTCTAAAAAATGTATTAAAATTTCAGAGCGTTTTGAGAACTTTTATTTTTAGGTCATTTTTATTGCATGGGAAATTCAGAAAACAGACAAAACATGGCATCTTATTTTATTTAACTACTAAAAACAGAAAACAAAAGGTAGGGACAGAAGGCAATGCTCACTAAATTCATCAACTTCATACCTCTCAAAAAAAAGATCCATTAATAAGGTTGATCAATTCTTATTAACAACCACTTTTGATTAGCATGAAACCGAAGAACTTACGTAAATCACTAAGTTACCTCAACGGGGATATGAATGTCCCCAAGAATAAGCATTTCATATTTCTTATTGGCAGTAGGTAGAGATAGTTGAAAACTTCTAATAGTGATTTTCGAAGATCTTTCAATAACATTAATACCATTCACTTGGAATTGTTTCTTCAGAAAGTGCATCGTATGCTCATTACCATTGATATGAAAAGTGACCTTGCTTTTATTGCAATAAATAACATCCCCTACAGTATTCAAGAAGGGTCTACAAAGGATAATCGACATGTTGTCGTCCTCGGGCATCTCAAGTATAACAAAGTCAGTCAAAATAGTAACATTAGCAACAACAACGGGGCACATCCTCACAAATACCGATAGGTATGGCAGTTGATTTGTCAGCCATTTGCAAAGATATTTCGGTAGGTGTGAGTTTATTCAAATCAAGTATTTTGTATAAAGAGAAAGGCATAACACTAACACCAGCTCCCAAATCACACAAAGCAGTTTTCACATAATTTCTTTTGATGGAGCAAGGTATAGTTGGTATTCCCGGATCTCCAAGTTTCTTAGATACTCCATCTTTAAAAGTATAGTTAGCGAGCATAGTGGAGATTTCAGCTTCCGATATTTTTCTCCTATTGGTGATGATGTCTTTCATGTACTTTGCATAAGGAGGCATTTTAAGGATATCAGTCAAGCGAGTACGCAAAAAGACTGGCCTCAACATTTCAGCAAAGCGTTCAAATTCTTCATCATCTTTCTTTTTAGTTGACTTAGGCGGAAAGGGCATAGGTTTTCAAACCCATGGTTCTCTTTCTTTACCGTGTTTTCTAGCAACACAATCTCTTTTATCATATCTTTTATTCTCGGGTTGTGGGTTATCAAGATCAATTGTTGGTTCTATCTCAACATCATTGTCTGGTTCTTTATTATTTGTTTGAGTGTCTTCATGAACCTCATCATTATCTTCTTCATTATCATAAGGTGAGTGTTCACTACCAGATTGAGTTTCAGCATCAGAGATATAAACTTCATTATCATTATCAGGAGGTTTTTCTACTTCAGGTTCACTAGAGACATGCAAAGTCCTATCATTTTTCCTCTTCTTTTTATTTTTAGAAGGACTACGTGCATCAGTGTTAGCTCTTTGAGAGTCTTGTTCAATTATTTTTGAGGTCCTTCAGGATAAAGTGGTTCCTGAGTCATTCTACCTCCCCTGGTCATTACTCTAATAGCATGATCGTTGATATTATTATTCATTTCATCTAACAACTCTCTTTGAGATTTAGCAACTTGTTCTAACTGGGTTTGAACCATAGAAGCATTCTTTCCCACACCTCTACCATCATTTGAGATTCTAAATAACAAGTCACTCAAGTGAGCAATCATATCAGAACTGTATTTCAATTGTTTCATAACATTTGCATTGAAGTGATCTTGTTTTCCAATGTAATTCTCAAACTCATAAAGGCATTGGCTAGGGTGCATATTATGAGGATTATCATTATGATTGAATTTCATTAGAGAATTTACCTCTACCACATTAGGCAGTGGTGGTGTATCAATCCCATGTATTTCTTCAATAGGAGGTAAATCTTTGACATCCTCAGCTTTAATACCTTTTTCCTTCATAGATTTCTTTGCCTCTTGCATATCTTCAGGACTGAGATATAAGATACCCCTCTTCTTTGGAGTGGGTTTAAGTGGTGGTTCAGGAAGAGTCCGATCATCATAATTTTTCAATATGCTATTCAATAATTCTTCAGCTTGCCCAATAGTTCGTTCCCTGAAAATATCTAGGAAATCCCTAGAAGCATCGGTTAGTCCATTATAGAAGATATCAAGTATTTCATTTTTCTTAAGAGGATGATCAAGCAAAGCATTAAGCAATTGGAGAAGCCTCTCCCAAGCTTGTGGGAGACTCTCTTCTTCAATTTGCACAAAGTTAAATATTTCTTGTAAAGCAGCTTGTTTCTTATGAGCAGGGAAATATTTTTTAGAGAAGTAATAAATCATATCATGGGGACTACGCACACAAACAAGAGCAAGAGTATTGTACCAAGCGTTAGCATAACCCTTTAATGAGAGCTGAAATAATTTGAGAGTACAGTAATAGCGAGTTCTCTCATCATGAGCAAAAAGGGTGGCTATGTCATTCAACTTAGTAAGATGTGCCACAACAGTTTCAGATTCATAACCATGGAAAGGATCAGATTCAACCAAAGTAATCAACTCTGGGTCGACAGAGAATTCATAATCCTTATCATGAATAAAGATAGGTGAAGTAGCAAACTTAGGATCACATTTCATTTTAGCATTCAAAGATTTCTCTTTATACTTGCATAATAACTTCTCTAGATCATCTCTATCCTTACAAGCAAGAATATCTCTAGTTGCCTCTTCACCCATAACATAACCTTCCGGTACCTTTGGCAATTCATATCTAGGAGTACTAGTTCTAGTAGGTGTTTCAAGATTTTCAGTTTCAAGTTCATCATCAGTTTCAACAATATCATGTTGTCTTACTCTAGCAATTTGTTCATCAAGAAAGTCACGTAGTGGCACATCATCAACAAGCAAGGTGTTGGCATCATCATAAGTATCATTCATAGTAGAAGTAGCATCATCAATAACTTGCGACATATCAGGATTGATAGCATGTGGTGGTGTTGCAAGTTTACTTATAACAGAAGGTGAATCTAAAGCAGAGCTAGATGGCGGTTCCTTACCTCTCCTCGTCTTAGAGGGAAAAATCTTAGTCTTAGCATCCTTCAGATTCTTCATAGTGATACTTTGATAATAATCCCAAGTGACTCAACAAATATAGCTATGCTCCTCGGCAACGGCGCCAGAAAAAGGTCTTGATAACCCACAAGTATAGGGGATCGCAACAGTTTTCAAAGGTAGAGTATTCAACCCAAATTTTTAGATTCGACACAAGGGGATCCAAAGAATATTTGTAAGTATTAGCAGCTGAGTTGTCAATTCAACCGCACCTGGAGATTAATTATCTACAGCAAAGTAATCAGTAGCAAAGTATGATAGTTTTGATAATAGAAGTAGCAGCAATAGTAACGGTAATAGTAATAGCAGTAATTTTGTAGCAAGTGCAATATAAGAGAAATTCGTATGCATTGGATCGATGATTTGATGGATGATATTCATCATGTGACAGTCATAACCTAGGGCGATACGGCACTAGCTCCAGTTCATAAATATAATGTAGGCATGTATTCCGTAAATAGTCATACGTGCTTATGGAAAGAACTTGCATGATATCTTTTGTCCTACCCTCCCGTGGCAGCGGGGTCCTATTGGAAACTAAGGGATATTAAGGCCTCCTTTTAATAGAGAACTGGAACAAAGCATTAACACACAGTGAATACATGAACTCCCCAAACTAGGTCATCACCGGGAGTGGTCCTGACTATTGTCACTCCGGGGTTGCCGGATCATAACATGTAGTAGGTGACTATAACTTGCAAGATCGGATCTAGAACATAGATATAATGGTGATAACATAAACGGTTCAGATCTGAAATCATGGCACCCAGGCCCAAAGAGATAAGCATTAAGTATGGCAAAGTCATAGCAACATCAATCTCAGAACATAATGGATACTAGGGATCAAGCCCTAACAAAACTAACTAGATTACATGATGAATCTCATCCAACTCCTCACCGACCAGCGAGCCTACGAAGGAATTACTCACTCCCGGTGGGGAGCATCATGGAATTGGTGATGGAGAAGGGTTGGTGATGACAAAGATCGAATATACCCCTCTCCGGAGCCCCAAACGCACTCCAGATATGGCCCCCCAATGAAGAATAGGATGTGACAGTGGCTTTGTCTCGTGGAATGCGATAAATCTTTCTCCCTGATTTTTTTCTGAAAATTAGGATTTTATAGAGTCGGTTTCGGAGTCTGCGGGGCTACCAGGTGGGGACAACCCACCTGGGCGCGCCTGGAGGGGGGCGCACCCTGGTGAGTTGTGCCCACCCAGGTGCCCCCTCTGGTGGTTCTTGGCTCCAGAAATTCTCATTTATTAAGTAAAAAATCCTCACAAAGTTTTGTTCCATTCCGTGAACTTTTATTTCTGCACAAAAACAACACCATGGTAGTTCTGCTGAAAACAACGTCAATCCAGGGTTAGTTTCATTCAAATCATGCAAATTAGAGTCCAAAACAAGAGGAAAAGCGTTAGGAAAAGTAGATACATTGGAGAAGTATCAATAATATCATTCTTATAACCTTGAAACCAACGAATGGTCTTCAAGCAATGACTATGGACAAACCCTTCAAATATAACTCAAGGCAACCATTAGTCCATAGGGATTGCCATAAATTACCAAAACCAAACATGGGGCACTATGCTCTTTCACCAGGTATGCCTTCAGATGTGGGAAGATTAAAAAAATGGGACATTTAAATATTTGAAGGACATAATATGGTGCAAGATCCAAGGCTAGCTTGAGAAGTTGTTATCTATGAGAGGTAAAGGGGTGTTAATAAAATCACTGGTGCAAGTCATCCGAGTTTATTTTATGGGTTGTTTTAAACTCCCTCGAGGTATATGCGAGCACATTAATATTATGATCAGAAAGTTTTGGTGGGGACGCAAATATGGAAGAATGAAGGTAGCGTGGGTATCTTAGGATGTGATGACCAGGCCAAAAACTATGGGGGGCATGGGGTTTAGAGTGGAGCTTGTCAACCTTGCCCTCCTTGCATGCAAACCTTGCAGATTAATGACTGATCCATCATCCTTGAGTGTGAGGATTCTTAAAGTTGTGTACTTCCTAAACACCTTGATCCTTGAAGCTACCATCGGTCAACATCCTTCACAGATTTGGCGGTCAGTCCTTGAGGGTCAAGATGTTCTATGGCAGGGTCTTATATGGTGAATGGGGGATGGAGCATCGACAGAAATTGTGAACCATAGTTGGCTTCCCAGGGAAGGATCTATGCGACCGATCACTATGGCTCTTAATGCAAACGTGCATATGGTGAGTGATATGATAGATCATACAACACCATCATGGAGGGAGGAAGTGGTTCGTAACATCTTTTTGCTCATGAATGTCGATCTTATTTTGGGGATTCCTTTGTGTACACGTAACCTGACTACATTCTAGGCCTGGGCGTTCGAGAAGAAAGGATTGTTGTCCATGCACTTAGCCTATCTCATGCTCACCCAAACTAAATTTGAGCGTGAGGGATGGTTGTTGTTGGGAAATGTTGCATGCAAAAAAAATCTACGCACACGCAAGATCTATCCATGGAGATGCATAGCTACGAGAGGGGAGGGAGCATCTACATACCCTTGTAGACCGCTAAGCAGAAGCGTTTATCAACGTGGTTAATGTAGTCGTACTCCTTCACGATCCATTCCAATAAAGCACCGAACGTATGACACCTCCGCGTCCAGCACACGTTCATCTCGATGACGTCCTCGCCTTCTTGTTCCAGCAAGAGGGGCGAAGTAGTAGATGAGTTCCGGCAGCACAACAGTATGGTGACGATGGTGGCGAACTAGAGGGAGGAGATTAAAACCACATTGGGCTTCGAATTATGGGCATTAGAGGTAGCTAGGGCTAGCTCTAATTAATCAACCAGGACCAACTAGAGGAGGCTCAAAAACTTGTGTTCTAGGGAGTAGCCCTGCTCCTCTATTTATATGTTGAGCCCTTGGGTCGTAACTTGGAGAGGAGGCCTCCCCAAAGTCAGTTTGGAATGCAAAGATGAGTCCGTCTCGGACTCCAGGGCTAAACGCCACGGTTCCCGGCATTTACATAGACGCCACAGACTCTGGCGCCTATCCCAGGGGTAGATGCCATGAACCATGGCATCTAGCCCTTGCCTTGCATACAACTCCTTTGTGCACCAACCTCAAGCCTCGTGGGCTTCCCCTTGGCTCAACCGTATCATACTATATATCAATCTTTACCTCCGTACCATTCTGGGCTCCTCGTCATGTTTGCAATCTCATCCCGGACTCCGAACAACATTCGGTCACCAACATACATAACTCATGTAATACTATATCGTCAATGAAAGTTAAGTGTGCGGACCATACGGATTCGAGAATGATGTAGACATGACCGAGACACTTCTCCAATCAATAACCAATAGTTGGACCTGGATGCCCATGTTGGTTCCTACATATTCTACGATCTTTATCGACCGAACCTTTATGACAACATCCATAGTTCCCTTTGTATGTCGGTATGTTACTTGTCTGAGATTCGATCGTCAGTATCACCATACCTAGTTCAATATCGTTACCGGCAAGTCTATTTACTCGTTCTGTAGTACATCATCTTGTAAATAACTCCTTAGTCACTTTGCTTGCAAGCTTCTTGTGATGTTGTATTAACGAGAGGGCCCAGAGATACCTTTCCGTCATACAGAATGACAAATCCCAATCTTGATCTGTGCCAACTCAACAGACACCTTCGAAGATACATGTAGAGCACCTTTATGATCACCTAGTTATGAAGTCATGTTTGATACACACAACGCATTCCTCCGGAGTCCGGGAGTTGCACGATCTCATGGTCGAAGGAACATTTATTTGACATTAGGAAAGCAGTAGCAATAAACTGAACGATCATATGCTATGCTAACAGATGGGTCTTGTCCATCACATCATTCTCCTAATGACGTGATCTCGTTATCAAACGACAACTCATGTCTATGGTCAGGAAACCTTAACCATCTTTGATCAACGAGCTAGTCAAGTAGAGGCTTACTACGGACTAGGTATTTGTTTATGTATTCACACATGTATTTGAGTTTTTGATCAATACAATTATAGCATGAATAATAAACCTTTATCATGATTAAGGAAATATAATAATAACTACTTTATTATTGCCTATAGGACATATTTCCAATAGTCTCCCACTTGCACTATAGTCAATAATCTAGATTACATAGTTATGAATCTAACACCCATGGAGTCCTTGTGCTGATCATGTTTTGCCCGTGGAAGAGGTTTAGTCAACGGGCCTGCCAAATTCAGATCCGTATGTACTTTGCAAATTTCTATGTCTCCATCCTTGATATAATCACGAATGGAGTTGAAGCGTCACTTGATGTGTTTGGTTCTCCTGTGAAACTTGGGCTCCTTAGCTATGGCAATTGGACTCGATGCACTGGGTATTACACCCAGACCAGATATGAACTCCTTCATCCAGACTCCTTCATGTGCTACTTCTGAAGCAGCCATGTGCTCTGCTTCACATGTAGATCGCCCCATGATGCTCTGCTTAGAACTGCACCAACTAACAGCTCAACCATTCTATATAAATATGTATCCATTTTGTGACTTAGAGTCATTTAGACCTATGTCGAAGCTAGCATCAATGTAACCCTTTACGACGAGCTCTTCGTCACCTCCATAAACGAGAAACATATCCTTGGTCCTTTTCAGGTAATTTAGGATATTCTTGACCACTGTCCACTGATCCACTCCTGGATTACTTTGGTACCTCCCTGCCAAACTTATGACAAGGCACACATCAGGTCTGGTACACAGCATGGCATACATTATAGAACCTATGGCTGAGGCATAGGGAATGACTTTCATTCTCTCTCTATCTTCTTCCATGGTCAGACTTTGAGTCTTACTCAATTTCACACCTTGCAACATAGGTAAGAACCCTTTCTTTGACTGGTCCATTTTGAATTTCTTCAAAACTTTGTCAAGGTATGTGCTTTGTGAAAGTCCTATTAAGCATCTCGATCTATCCCTATAGATCATGATGCCCAATATGTAAGTAGCTTCATCGAGGTCTTTCATTGAAAAATTCTTATTCAAATATTCTTTTATGCTATCCAGAAATTATATATCATTTGCAATCAACAATATGCCATCCACATATAATATCAGAAATGCTACAAAGCTCCCACTCACTTTCTTGTAAATACAGGCTTCACCGTAAGTCTGTATAAAACCAAATGCTTTGATCATCTCATCAAAGCGTATATTCCAACTCCGAGATGCTTGTACCAGTCCATAGATGGATCGGTGGAGCTTGCACACTTTGTTAGCATACTTAGGATCGACAAAGCCTTCTGGTTGCATCAAATACAACTCTTCTTTAAGAAACTCGTTAAGGAATGTAGTTTTGACGTCAATTTGCTACATTTCTTAATCATAAAATGCAGCAATTGCTAACATGATTCTAAGCATTGCTACGGGTCAGTAAGTCTCATCGCAGTCAACCCCTTGAACTTGTCGAAAACCTTTTGTGACAAGTCGAGCTTTGTAGACAGTGATATTACCATCAACATCTGTCTTCCTCTTGAAGATCCATTTATTTTCAATGCTTGCCGATCATCAGGCAAGTCCATCAAAGTCCTCACTTTGTTCTCATACATGGATCCTATCACGAATTTCATGGCTTCAAGCCATTTGTCGGAATCTAGGCTCATCATAGCTTCTTCATAGTTCGTAGGTTTGCCGTTGTCTAACAACATGACTTCCCGGACAGGATTACCGTACCACTCTCGTGCGGTACGTGTTCTGGTCGACCTATGAGGTTCGGTAGTAACATGATCTAGAGTTTCATGATCATCATTTCTTCCTCTCTGGTTAGTGTAGGCATCACGGGAACAGTTTTCTCTGATGTGCTACTTTCCAATTCGAGAGAATGTACAACTACCTCATCAAGTTCTACTTTCCTCCCACTCACTTCTTTCGAGAGAAACTCTTTCTCTAGAATGACCCATTCTTAGCAACAAAGATCTTGCCTTCGGATTTGTGGTAGAAGCTATACCCAATAGTTTCTTTAGGTTATCCTATGAAGACGCACTTCTCCGCTTTGGGTTCAAGCTTATCAGGTTTAAGCCTTTTGACATAAGCTTTGCATCCCCAAACTTTAAGAAACAACAAAAGGTTTGTTGCCAAACCATAGTTCATACGGTGTCACCTCAACGGACTTAGACGGTGTCCTATTTAACGTGTATGTGGTTGTCTCTAATGCATAACCCTAAAATTATAAAGGCAAATTGGTAAGAGACATCCTAGGACGCACCATATCTAATAAAGTATGGTTATGATGTTCGGACACACCATTACGTTGTGGTGTTCCAGGTGGCGTGAGTTGTGAAACAATTCCACATTGTCTTAAATGAAGGCCAAACTCGTAACTCAAATATTTACCTCCGCGATCATATCATAGAAACTTTATTTTCTTGTTATGATGATTCTCCACTTCACTCTAAAATTCTTTGAACTTTTCAAATGTTTCAGACTTGTGTGTCATCAAGGTAGATATGCCCAAACCTACTCAAATCATCTGTGAAGGTAAGAAAATAATGATACCCGTCGTGTGCTTCAACACTCATCGGAACGCATACATCGGTATTATTTCCAATAAATCATTAGCTCGCTCCATTTTTTCGGAGAACGCAAGTATCAAATGATTCATAATCAAATGATTCCAAAAGTCCATTTGCATGGAATTTCTTCATGCGCTTTACACCAATATGAGCTGAACGGCAGTGCCACAAGTATGTTGCACTATCATTATCCACTTTACATCTTTTGGCATCAATATTATGAATATGTGTATCACTACGATCGAGATTCAACAAGAATAGACCATTCACTAAGGGTGCATGACCATAAAAGATGTTACTCATATAAATAGAACAACCATTATTCTCTGACTTAAATGAATAGCCATCTCGCAACAAACAAGATCCATATATAATGTTCATGCTCAACGCTGGCACCAAATAACAATTATTAAGGTCTAAAACTAATCCCGAAGGTAGATGTAGAGGTAGCATGCCGATGGCGATCACATCAACCTTGGAACCATTCCCAACGTGCATCGCCACCTCGTCCTTAGCCAATCTTCGTTTATTCCGTAGTTCATGTTTCCAGTTACAAATATGAGCAACTAAACCGGTATCAAATACCCAGGCGCTACCACGAGCATTAGTAAGGAACACATCAATAACATGTATATCAAATATACCTTTGTTCACTTTGCCATCCTTCTTATCTGCCAAGTACTTGAGGTGGTTCCGCTTCCAATGATCATTTCCCTTGCAGTCGAAGCACTCAGTTTCAGGCTTGGGTCCAACTTTGGGCTTCTTCATGGGAGCGACAACTTGCTTGCCGGTCTTCTTGAAGTTCCCTTTATTTCCCTTGCCCTTTTTCTTGAAACTGGTAGTCTTGTTAACCATCAATACTTGATGCTCTTTCTTGATTTCTACCTCCGCCGATTTTAGCATCACGAAGAGCTCGGGAATCATTTTTGTTATCCCTTGCATATTATAGTTCATCACGAAGCCTTTGTAGCTTGGTGGCAGTGACTGAAGAACTCTATCAATAACACTCTCAACTGGAAGATCAATTCCCTGCTGAGTCAAGTGGTTGTGGTACCCAGTCATTCTGAGTATGTGTTCACTAACAGAACTGTTCTCCTCCATCTTACAGCTAATGAACTTGTTGGAGACTTTGGCATTAGCTTGAAATATCAACTTCGGCTCTTGGAACATCTCATATGCTCTATGGTGTTCAAAATGCTTTTGAAGTCTCGGCTCCAAGCCGTAAAGCATGGCACACTGAACTATCAAGTAGTCATCATATCAAGCCTGCCAGTCATTAATAATGTCTACATCAGCTCTTGCAGTAGGTCTGTCACCTAGTGGTGCATCAAGGACCGATTAATTCCCCAGGAGAAAAAACATTAGACATTCCATCTTCGGAAACCCGCACTTTTGATGTTACTTGGCGTATAATAATCTCTATATGTCTATTATGGATCTGTACCCCTTGGGATCGATAAACCTTTTGGATTTTATTAACCAAAGAGATACGACTTTGGGCTATGGTTAGCTCAGCTCCAATCAAGAATCCCCAAGGGACCCCAAGAATTCTTGGTATACGCTCATTCCAATCCTCAATTCTCCTTTCGAGATTCGGGGATAATGAATCAATTGAACGCGCTTCAAAGATTTGTTCCACTTTTGGAAGACCTTGCGTTATGTCACTAGATCTTGATTTTTCATATATAAACGTAACTAACCTATCTCCTAATTCTTTTGTGCAGCAATGAGGATAATCCTCGAGTTACGGACCCAGTCCGGATAATTGCTACCATCATCTTTCAACTTAGCTTTCTCTAGGAACGCATTAAAATTCAAGGGAATGGTAGCACGGGCCATTGATCGACAACATAGATTTGCAATGACTATTAGAACTAATTTCATGATAAATTTTAGTTCAGATAATCAAATTACTAATGAACTCCCACTTAAATCAACATCCCTCAAGTTGTCTAAGTGATACATGATCCAAATCAACTAACCCATGTCCAATCATCACGTGAGATGGGGTAGTCTTCAATGGTGAACATCTCCATGTTGATCATATCTACTATATGACTCACGTTCGACCTTTCGGTATCCAGTGTTCCGAGACCATGTCTGTACATGCTAGGCTCATCAAGTTTAACCCAAGTATTATGCATGTGCAAAACTGGCTTACACCCGTCGTATGTGAACGTAGAATCTATCACACCCGATCATCACGAGGTGCTTCGAAATGACGAACTTTAGCAACAGTGCATACTCAGGGAGAACACTTTTTATCTTGAAATTAAGTGAAGGGATCATCTTATAATGTTACCGTCGTCCTAAGCAAAATAAGATACATAAAGGATAAACATCACATTCAATCAAAATATGTGACATGATATGGCCATCATCATCTTGTGCTTTTTGATCTCCATCTCCAAAGCAACGGCATGATCTCCATCGTCACCAGCGCGGCACCTTGATCTCCATTGTTGCGTCGGGATCATCTCGCCAACTATTGCTTCTACAACTATTGCTAACGCATAGCGATAAAATAAAGCAATTACATGATGCTTAGTGATTGACACGCATGTCATACAATAATTAAAGACAACCCTAAGGCTCCTGCCGGTTGTCGTACTCATCGACATGTAAGTCGTGAACTTATTACAAAACATGATCATCTTATACATCAATATATATCATATCACGTTTTGACCATATCACATCACAACATGCCCTTCAAAAACAAGCTAGACGTCTTCTACTTTATTGTTACAAGTTTTACATGACTGCTACGGGCAACTAGCAAGAACAGTTCTTACCTACGCAAAACCACAACGGTGATTATCAAGTTGCTATTTAACCTTCTGTAAGGACCGCCATAGTCAAATTAGATTCAACTAAAGTGGGACAAACAGACACCCACCAGCCACCTTTATGCAAAACAAGTCGCATGTCAGTCGGTGGAACCGGTCTCATGTACATGGACATGGAAGGTTAGTCCAAGTCGCTTCATCCCACAATACCGCCGAATCAAAATAAGACATAGGTAGTAAGCAATATGAACATCACCGCCCACAACTCCTTTGTGTTCTACTCGTGCATATCATCTACGCATAGACCTGGCTATTGATGCCACTGTTGGTAAACGTTGCATGGAAAACAAATATTTTCTACGCACACGCAAAATATCTATCCATGGAGAGCCTAGCTATGAGAGGGGGAGAGCATCTACATACCCTTGTAGATCGCTAAGCAGAAGAGTCTATCAACACAATTGATGTAGTCGTACTCCTTCACAATCAGTTCCGATCAAGCACCAAACATACGGCACCTCCGCGTTTAGCACACGTCCAGCTCAATGACGTCCTCGCCTTCTTGATCCAGCAAGAGGGGTGAAATAGTAGATGAGTTCCGGCAGCACGACGGCATGGTGATGGTGGTGGTGAACTAAAGGGAAGAGATTAGAACCACATTGGGCTTATAATTATGAGGATTAGAGGTAGCTAGGGCTAGCTCTAATTAGTCAACTAGGACCAACTAGAGGAGGCTCAAAAACTTGTGTTCTAGGGGCTAGCCCTGCTCCTCTATTTATATGTTGAGCCCTCGGGTCGTAACTTGGAGAGGAGGCCTCCCCAAAGTCGGTTTGGAACGCAAAGATGAGTTCGCCTCGGACTCCAGGGTAAATGCCACGGTTCCCGGTGTTTACGTAGACGCCATGGACTCTGGCGTTTATCCCAGGGTAGATGCCATGAACCCCGGCGTCTAGCCGCTGCCTTCCATACAACTCCTTTGTGCACCGATCTAAAGCCTCATGGGCTTTACCCCTTGGCTCAACCATATCATCCTATATATCAATCTTTACCTCCGGACCATTCCGGAGCTCCTCTTCATGTCCATGATCTCATCCGGGACTTCGAACAACATTCAGTCACCAACATACATAAGTAATACAATACTATATCATCAATGAACGTTAAGCGTGCGGACCCTACGGGTTCGAGAATGATGTAGACATGACCGAGACGCTTCTCCAGTCAATAACCAATAGCGGGACCTGGATTCCCATATTGGTTCCTACATATTCGACGAAGATCTTTATCGATCGAACCTTTATGATAACATACATAGTTCCCTTTGTCTGCCGGTATGTTACTTATCCGAGATTCGATCGTTAGTATCTCCGTACCTAGTTCAATCTCGTTACCGGCAAGTCTCTTTACTCGTTCCTTAGTACATCAACTTGTAACTAACTCCTTAATCACTTTGCTTGCAAGCTTCTTGTGATGTTATATTACCGAGAGGGCCTAGAGATACCTTTCCGTCATACAGAATGACAAATCCCAATCTTGATCCATGTCAACTCAAAAGACACCTTCGAAGATACCTGTAGACCACCTTTATGATCATCCAGTTACGAAGTGACGTTTGATACACACAAGGCATTCCTCTGGAGTCCGGTAATTGCATGATCTCATGGTCGAAGGACCATGTATTTGACATTAAGAAAGCAATAGCAATAAACTAAATGATCATATCCTATGCTAACGGATGGGTCTTGTCCATCACATCATTCTCCTAATGACGTGATCTCGTTATCAAATGACAACTCATGTCTATGGTTAGGAAACCTTAACCATCTTTGATCAACTTGCTAGTCAAGTAGAGGCTTACTGGGGACTAGGTATTTGTTTATGTATTCACGCATGTATTTAAGTTTCCGATCAATACAATTATAACATGAATAATAAACATTTATCATGATTAAGGAAATATAATAATATCCACTTTATTATTGCCTCTAGGGCATATTTCCAACAGTTGTACCATGTTGCAAGCTTTTCGAATTATCAAGCTGAAACAAAGGATTGGGCCAGTCTGTGGGGTACATTCATGCCTTCTAAGATCGGAGTGTTCTTGTGGGGACTGTCACAATACTCCCTTCCAACATATGACACGCTTGAGAACCACAACACGGCAACATCTCCTCATCGCTCTCTCTGTGAAAATGAAGATTCTTGGTGTCATCTTGTTCTCAAGTGTTCTATGTCTAGGCGCGTGTGGTCGCTTACAAAGGAGGACATGGTGGAGCACTTGATAGTCACTAATGAAAGCAATGCAAAACAATGGTTGTTTAGTCTCAAACAATCATTATCACATGCAGACTTCACCCTAGTTACTCTTGCACTCAGTCCGATCAGGACGACATGGAGAAAAGCAATCCACGAGAGCATGTTCTAGCCGCCTCTTTCGACTCATTTATTTGTGGAAAACTTTATTCAGGATTTGGATACTAGTCTGAACTTCGAGAAGAAACTGAGCCACCAAACAATCAAAAGCTCGAGTCAGTCAGCCATGGATTCTGCCGCAATAGGGATTTTCCAAATTCAATGTGGATGGGGCAGTAGGAAGGAATTGTGATCGAGGAGCTATAACTTCCGTTTGCCATGACCATCAAGGGACCTATATTAGATTGTCGACAGTCACCTTCGATTCGATAGCCGATGTTCCAATGCTGGAGGCACTAACATGTAGGGAGGCCCAAGCTTTAGCAGATGATCTTTTGATTAGGCGTATCCTTGTTTGTTCTGATAGCTCAACAGTGATCAAGGATATAGCTGAAAACACATGAGGGCGACATGCAATGGTGGTCTGGGAAGTTATTGCTCAAAGGAGCGACTTTGAGGCTTGCCAGTTCATCTATGAATCTAGAAGGAAATTTGAAGCTGAT
This sequence comes from Triticum aestivum, assembly GCF_018294505.1. Taxonomy (NCBI): domain Eukaryota; kingdom Viridiplantae; phylum Streptophyta; class Magnoliopsida; order Poales; family Poaceae; genus Triticum; species Triticum aestivum. The sequence goes on from NC_057804.1 coordinate 178,027,114, forward strand.
AGTTTAGCTAAATTACTCCATCTTTGGACTTTGATAGACATGTGTGGTTAGTTAAGCCACACGATTCTGTAACAATTCCTGTGAACCTCATTGTTTGAATAAAGTGTGATGGTGTTTCCTAAAACAACATGTTGGGGGAAGAGGCATGATCTAGCAACAGAACTATGAACTATCTATGGCTTGACTAACAATTGTCGGGATACCTTCGGTCCCCTCGCCTTCGGATGTCATCTTGACCCTGAGAGGTGAGGGGACCTCATATTGTTAAGAATTTTATGGTCTTCGTCAACATCGGGTGGTGTTCATGGTGTTTTTGTGAATAAAATTACTCTGGTTCTTTATTTGATGGTGCCATCGAGCCGGAGAGGTTTGTGTCCTCAGAGAGTCGATTATTTGAATCTAATTAGTTTATGTTGGCGTGTCATGTTGCTTTTGCTGATTCGATTCTTTGTGGAGTTGAAATCTTTCTTGGCACTATAGTGAAGATCTCGTGGTTCGACAATCTACACAACCCGCACTTATAGGGGATAATCCCCGCAAGTACGTTCATCGTTCATGGCTTCTCATCTTTCTGGATGTGCGTCTCAAGGGGCTTTCGGAAACCTTTACCTATTGGTGATCAAGTTCGTGCAGTCGGGCGAGTGACAATATTGCTGCTGCGGTCCAATTGCAGTCTCTTTGCTAAACTCTTTGCAATATTTCATCATGTAAAGATTGATAGCACGGAAAAGATCTCTTCAAAATATTTCATTGCAATTCTTAGTTGTAAGAACTACTCTTTGTATAAAGTTGAGTCACTTATTTTGGGACGGAGGGACTACTTTGTAGGTTCTTGGATCTTGGATCCAAAGCATTATACCTGTAATACTTGCGGGTATGAATAAACATGTAGATATTTCTCAAAAAACAATACTAAGTCTAATAATCTAGAACGCCACCTGAGAAAGCAATCTAGAACGCCATCCACTAAAAAAATCAATCTGGAACGTCATTCACCTCAAAAAAAAAATGGAACGCCAGTGCATATTAAGCTAGGAACTAGTACTATTTCGCCATTTCGGGTCCTTCAAGAACTTGCAAATTGTTCGAACTGAATTTGGAATGCAGCACCTCTTCTTTCAATGCCAATTCAATCTCGCTTGCTAGAGATACCGAGGCATCATTTGCAACCGATGGAGGACAGACATATGGTCACTCCATCTGGGATTAACTTATCTACCAAGCTCTTCTTATTCAAGGTTCTTTTCGTAGCTGCGTGGCAGGCACATTTGGGAGAGATGAATCCCCCGAATCTTCGATAATGCATTTTAGGCATCTGGAAACTATAGTTGTAAACAACATCTTCAGCAACGGTTTTTCGATTGAAGGAGGCGTTTAAGATCTCCAGCTACTGCTTAATTGAACGCACTCATGTGGGTGTGTACGTATAGTGTGCTATCCATATGAATGTGACGCATGCCTACGCTTGTACGAGGAAACAGTTTGCTCGCTTATGATAAAATACATTCAGTGCTCTCGCTGCCCAGTGGGAAACCTCCGCCGCTAGACGTCTGGTAATTCCTTCAAATCCTGGCCGCCATTTTTGCAGAGCTAGTATCACTGTTGATAGCAGCTTCTATGAAGAAAATTAAATTCCGAAACACAATGCCAGCTCGATGTTCGTCCAGTCTAACAACTGAACATTACAACACAGGTTCAGAAACAAAAAATCCTCAAGGGTAGCAGAATAGACGTTATTCCTTAGACAACTGCGATATAGTAGTTCGTAAGAGGGAATGGCAAACAAGCTTCATTTCTACTGTCCAGGATACACCATCTAGTTTCCTGCAGACCTGCACCGACGATGCCCATCAGTATGTGGAAGAACCTGGCCATAATTTAGTTCAAAAGGAAACACATCCAAGATCTCAATTAGGCAAAGGCATCAAAGCATCTTGAGAAGATAATGACAGCAAATGGAGAAAGACCCATTTGCCGAAAAGAGTTGTGCTAAGGCCTGTACTACCAAGTGTGGAAAACTTACTATGACGTTTCAGCATTCATCTAACTCAAGTACAGAAAAGTAGGAAAAACAAAATCAGCACAGTATCATGCACTCTACAATCACGGTACTGCTGTAAGAAATTTACCATCAAGTTGATACGAACAGAATATGCATCAAACTTAGGCAACAGACAGTTGTTATGCAACCGCACAGAGGTACTCTACACCTGCTGTGCTAAGCAACCTTGGGATCAAGATTCAAGAGCACCTGTACTCTGGGACATCCGATTGTAGAATCATACTACAAAATATACTTTATTTTGCTGTTGGACGCAGTTACGGCCACTTCAACCTTTTAGGAAGCTCAAAGGATATCATGCATACTGAATTCGCTGATAAACTAATATTTGCGGTAGTTCTATTTATTTCTTCACACATGCAGTTTGAAAGTTAAGTGCCTGAGCTACCGGCTATCAATAGCCCTGGAGCAAGTATAACATAAGATTTTATTGTACTGCAGTATGCAATGTAGTCACTCACTAGCTGAAACAATCAATTGTGAAACCAGAACTTGGAGCAAAGCTTACATCAAGAGTTATCCTTCCATTGAAAAGTAAATCACCCATTTACTGCACTATGAACTACATTGGTAAAACTTGCTAAGCTTGGATCTTTTGAACTCCATAAGTTTGCTATTCTTTCCTAGCAACTTTGCAACAGTTCTACATTATAAAGGATTTAATTTATATAAAAACTAGTTGGAACCAATACTAGAAGGTAATAATTATAGATTAAAATCGCGGGCGAAGGGAAATCGCGCAAGGAAAATTTGCAGCGATGGTTAACGAAGAAACGGCGCGATCTCCCGTCCCAGGCTATTGCGGCACGATCTCCCGCGATTCTGGGAAGGAAGCAAATCGCGGGGCAAATTTCATGCGGCGATAGCTGTCATTTCGCCCGCGATTTTAATCTATGGTAATAATGCATACAGCTTCCACAACCTCATCCTATTTGTTTCTTTACTTGAAGGATCTCATTCCTCATTGCTAGAATACATCATACAGCCAAACATGTCTGGGATCAATATTGAGCTTTCATTTGTTAGTTATGGTTCTTAAGTATCTCAATAAAGGTTTTTCTTAAGCGCTAAGAGCTGAGAGAGCGTTCTGTCCCCACCTAGTGCAATGAGCACTTAAACAGCACTCAGGCGCGTCTAGGCATTTGTACGTACAAGGCAGTCGGTGGGCCTGGGCGGGTAAGGCGAAGAATTCCTCTGACTCAGCCTCTTTTTGACAACACAGCCCAATAAGGCCCACTAAGAAACCCTAGTTTGCATCTGATGATCTGAACCGTAGTCCACGCCGTCTCTCTCGCTGGGCCTCTCACTCCTTCCTAGCGAAAGCAACGGCATTGCAGCTCCTCCTGCTCCGCCTCTCTCCTCCTGCCGCCACTGCTGACGGTGGACGGCCTCGCCGGACACTGCAGGACCTCGCCAGCCGCCTAATTCTCCGCCTATGGCCAAAGCGAGGCGGTCGGTTCCGCTCAGTGCTTAGGCGCGCTTACCGCGCCTAGGTGTAGGCCTAATTTTTCACTGATCTCAATGCGTGGAATAGATACATCGTCGATGCAGAGGTTATTGTTGCAATAGGATCAAAATCAAATACTAATCTTTAAACAATCAGAAAATCCTTAAAAAATTTAAGTACATATTAAATTTGATAATTGAAAGCTAAAGTATAGGAACTTAGGTAGTGTTTTGATGCCAAATGTTGAGTTAGAAATAGTATAAATGGTTGATTGTTTTCACAGTACACTGATTACCACCACCACCAACAACAACAACAACAACAACAACAAAAACAAAGCCTTTAGTCCCAAACAAGTTGAGGTAGGCTAGAGGTGAAACCCATAAGATCTCGCAACCAACTCATGGCTCTGGCACATGGATAGCAAGCTTCCACGCACCCCTGTCCATAGCTTACACTGATTACCAGAGATAAAAAATGAACTAACCTCACAGCATGAACCTCAGAGAGGGGTGGTATGCATGATAGCCTCAAGAATTTTCTTTTCCATTTTATCCTCAGAAACCCAGACAGAACTCTGCCTGCGCAAGAGCTCCCTGTGCTCCGCCTTCTTCTGTGCTTTCAGCTTCTCCTTGTTCCTCCAGCTCTCCAGCTTCTGAGCTCTTTCTTTCATCTGCGCATCAACACATGTGCGTTATAGGCGTATTATAGATCACATTTAGCTTTACAAGCCTGGCATATCAGTGCCCAGGGATGCATTTTATTGGGCACAAAAACGATGATGAGCTGAAACAAGGTTGGCCGTCATATGGCAAGTAAGATGCCCACTTGTTTGTTTTAAGAGGTTCATATGCCAAGTTAAGGAAACGGTAATCGGTAAGAATCGCGCCCTCTGTTAAAGCCGAAATGGATGAGGCAATTCGTCGAACAAGTACAATGCAAAGATGAAACGATGGGAGGAGGGGAATGAAGGAAGGAGAGGGCGGATTACGAGGGCCTGGCGGAAATCGAGCTCGAAGGCGCGGCGCTCGGCGGCCCTGGTCTGCGCGGCGGCAGCCTTGGCGGCCTTGCGCTCCTCGTTGGCGACGCGGGCGGCCTCGGCACGTGCCTCCGCCTTGCGCTGCCGCTCGACCTCCAGCAGTTGCGCCTCGTAGGCGTACTGACGCCGCAGCTCCCCCACCTCGCGCGCGTACCCCTTGCGCAGCCGCTCGAGCCGTGCCCAAGCCTCCCGTGTGTCGCCGCCACCCGCGGCGACCGTGGCGGGGGCGCGCTCCGCCCAGCTCCCGAGGTAGTCGCTGGGCTGCGAGAACTCGTGAGGTTCCGCCCGCGACAGAGCCCGCGCGGAAGCGTGGAAGCGGCGGAGGAGGTGATGTGGCCTGGAGGAGGAGAGCGCCATCGCCGCCGTGGGACAGATCGCCGTGCCTGCGCTGAAGAAGCGGCCGCGGAACGAATGAGTGAGCGTTCGGCCTTTTTTCTTTTAACACTTTCCACAGTTGGGTCTGAAACTCTGAATGACCCACTACCTACTTTACATGAGATGCAATCCAGCCCACTTAAGACGAGTCCAGGGCCCGACTTTGGAAAACCCTATTTAACGCGCGCTGCGTCAAGTAATCGAGGCTTTCTCTTTTTGAAAAGTGTTCAGAAATTCAAAAAAAAAGATTCGGATTTTGAAAATTGTCCGCCTCTTTTCAAAAGAAGTTCGAAACATCTAAAAGGTTTAAAATATTCAAATTTTTAGAAAATTTTCAGAAAATATAAATTTTGTTCACAAATTCAAAAAAATATCCGTGAATTTCACAAAATGTTCCAGTTTCCAAAATGTGTTCAAAAATTCAAAAAAAAGGTTGATGTTTTCAGCACCAATTCAATTCATTATCAGTGAATTTCGAAAATTGTTTGTGTCTTCAAATAATTGTTTCATGATTTCAAAAAATGTTTGAGTTTTTATATTTGTTCATAAATTTGAAAAAAATTCGCATTTCAAAAAATGTTCAGATATTATTAAAATAATTCGCATTCAAAATCCAAAAAGATTCTACCGCGGCTTATTGTTTTTTTACACGGCTATCACAAGTGGGAAGTATCGTGTTGGAGTCCTCCAGCTCACACGACTTTTTTGGAATTTTCACATTGTTTGTGTGCTGCTTGGCCAACCCAGTTGGGTGAGCCTTTATCTGAGACGAAGCAGCAGCTTGCCTCTCGCGCCTGGTAAATAGGTCGGCACACGTATTGTTCTGCACTTTTTTATTACTTTTATTAATGAGCCCGACTACACAACCAGCTGTCGGGAATGTTATCTCTCCCCTAGTGAAACTTAGGGTCTCGCTTCCGGTGATCCCGCCGGAATTTACCTCTAAACCACGTCGGATCTACGACGGTTCTTCTCTTAGACTCGGGTTGATCAAGGGGGCTCCTTGTGATCCTGCGTGGCCTTGGTTGCGAGGGGGGTCGAGGGCTCTGACGTGAGGAAATTTTAGGGTTTCGATGTGGGGCAACCGGATGTGAGGACGATGGCAGGCGAGTAGATGGGTTCTTAGAGAAGGGGGACAAAGGAGAGCGCGGAAGATCTCTTGGCCCGTCTGAACCTGCAGAAAGAAGAGGACCACGACTTCGCCTGGGAAGAGGAGCTGTCAGATCTAATGACGCCGGCCAAGTGGCTGGCCATAGCTAGAGTTCATATTCCCAAAACTTTTAGTCCAAGTGCGTTATATGGAGACATGCGTTCGGCATGGAACCAGGCTAGATCCCTGGTATGGAGGAGGATTAATGATAATCTCTTCACACCGCAGTTCAGATGTTTAGCGGATTGGAACAAGGCAATGTTTGAAGGTCCCTGGCTCTTCAAAGGAATAGGAGTAATCATGAAGAAGTATGATGGTTTTAAGAAACCTGAATCCATCCAGCTTGACAAACTTACTGTTTGGGCGCGGGTTCACCATCTCCCCAATAACCTTTTAATAGAACTAGCAGTTCAGAGGATGGTCTCACGCATTGGTGAGGTAGAGGAGGTCCAGTTGAAGTTGCCGGTAGGCTTTTTTGGTGAATTTGTTCAGGTCAAGATCAATGTTGACATCAATGCCAAGATTACACGCTTCGTTACAGGGGAAGAAGGAGATGAAAGGGTTCGATATCAAGTGAAGTATGAAGAGCTCCCTACTTTCTGTTTCAATCATTGGGAGTTTGGACACTGGTATGAAGAATGTGGAGATGGAGAGCATGAAGAATCCTCTTTTGAATGGGGAGAATTTGCTCTAGCTGATGCCTTCAGGTCTAGTCCTGCCAGTCCTAGAGTTTCCGGAACACAGAGAGGATGTGTCGCGCCCAGGAACATGGGAGGGAGAGGAAGGGGAGGGGTGCCTACAAGCCAAATCAAAGTTGGCGTTTCAATGCCCAAAATCAAAACCCGGTTAACACTGGTGTAGGAAGGGAAACTGATAAGGGGAAGGGAGATGCTGCTAACTCAGGCATAGAGAAGAACACCCTGGAGGTGGCGAAGGATGGCACCCACATGTCAAACAAAAGGTCTTCGGATGAAAATGTGTTGAGCTCCTCTACAATTATGCCAACACTAAATGCAACTGAAGCAGGAGACCATGGGCGAAACTTGCTGGCAATGGTAGTGGCAGGAAACTTGCCTGCGGTGCCGCCCCTTCCACCAGTGTATGTATCGCCTTGGAAGCAGCACAAGAGGCCTAAGCACATGCAAGGGAAGGAAGAGGAAGGATAGTCTGACAAGAATGATGGCCCAAGTGAGGGCGGCTCAGTCTTGGGAACAACACAAACCAGTGATGCGCCATCGACGGGCTCCTCCAGGGAGTACCGCCGGGCACAATGAGTCTTCTAGTGTGGAACTATCACGGAGCAGGCAAACCCGCGACAGTCCGAGAGCTTTGTGATATGACGAGGCAGTTTGCCCCCTCAATGTTATGTATTGTTGAAACCCAAATAGGTGGAACCAGAGTTGAGAGTCTAGCAAATACTATAGGCTTTGATAGTAGCTTTGCAGTCAGTAGTACTGGTAGGAGTGGAGGTCTTGCATTTTTTGAATAATTCAATAAAGTCTGAGGTTATTGGCTACACGAGGTATCATATTGATGTACTGATAGATGATATGGTAGAATCCATAACTCGAGTCACTTTTGTTTATGGTGAAGCTCAAGTCCAGGATAGATACAAGACCTAGGATATGTTGAGAGGAATAGAGCAGGTAGAAGCAATCTCCCATGGGTTTTCATAGGAGATTTTAACGAAGTACTACACGCCCATGAGCATGATAGAGTGGGTTAGCGCAACCAAGCCCAAATATGTGCTTTTCGTGATGCAATGGATACTTGTGGCCTCACGGATATTGGGTACAAAGGAAACATCTAGACGCTCGAGAAGAAATTGGCAGGGGGGCGTACATGAGAGTACGTTTAGATAGGTGCTTGGCGAGTCCAGTGTGGTGCATGGCATTCCCTATGCCAGTGCTAGAGCACAAAACTACAACTACGTCTGACCATGTCCCAATTTTGTTGTGGTACTCCAACGTGCATGCAGGCAAGAAGATCTCAAAGTCATTTAAATATGAATTGATGTGGGAGCGGGACCCAGACCTATTTAATTTTCTTGGAACAGGCTGGAAAGAGAAAGAAGGCCAGACGATATTGGAGGTCTGGGACAAGCTGTGGTAGATGTTAGGGAATCTAGCACATTTTGGATCGGTCAAATTAGAGATTGGATAGCTAGAAGCTGAACTGGATCGGGTGCGCTCTTCAACGAGGTGGATCCGGACCAAATCATATGGAAATCAAGATTACTGACTAATTGGTTATACTTTATCACACAGAAGAAATTCTCTGGAGGCAGCAAGCGCGGCTAGAATGGCTACAGCGTGGTGATAAAAAGACATACTTTTTCACTTGAGGGCCAGCCGGAGAAGGAGGAGAAATCAAATTAAGGCTCTTCAGCGACTGGACGGGCAGATGATAGAAGTAACAGGGGATATGGAGGCTCTCACTACTTCTTTTTATATAGAGTTATATACATCTGGTGGGGTACAAAATATGCATCAAGTGATTTATACGGTTCCATGTAAGGTAACAGTGGAAATGAATGAAATTCTCAATGCACCCTATAGTCAGAAGGAATTCAAGGAGGCCCTCTTCCAGATGTATCCTACAAAGACTCCTGGCCTGAATGGCTTTCTGGCTCATTTTTTTAGCGTCACTAGGATGTTTGTGGTGAGGAGGTAACCAGAGTCGTCCTGAGAATTGTAGAAGGTACGGAATCAGCTGATTGCATTAATGAGACCACCTTGGTTCTGATCCCAAAGGTAAAGAACCCAACTCTACTATCGCAATTTTGTCCTATTGGTCTGTGCAATGTTTTGTACAAGACCGCATCAAAAGTTATTTCAAATTGTTTGAAGCTGGTATTGCCTGATATTATCTTGGAGGAACAATCTGCATTTGTGCCAGGTAGACTCATTACTGATAATATCATTACTGCTTATGAGTGATTTTATGAAAAGGAAGTAGGTAAAGAAAAATCAACATTGTGCTCTAAAATTGGACATGATGAAGGCCTACGACAAAGTGGAATGGGCTTATCTCGGAGCTATAATGATAAAACTGGGCTTCACAGAAAAGTGGGTGGACATAGTCATGGGAATGGAAGCTCGGTTAAATTCTCAGTTTTATTTAATGGAAAGAAACTTCAGCAGTTCAAGCCATCTTATGGGATTCAGCAGGGGGATCCAATATCTCCATACTTGTTCTTTATTACAGCATAGGGCCTTTCGTGCCTTCTAAAATCAAAGAGTGAGTCATCAAATCTTCATGGTCTACAAGTGGCACCCTTGCCGCCACGGTAAGCCATCCATTGTTTTACAGATGACAACCTGTTGTTGTTGTTTTCGAGAAAATGCAGAAGATTTGCGTTTCATTGCATTGAAAAGGAAGGGGTTTCAGTTACATCCTCCTAGGAGGCAAATATACAGAGTGAGGGGGCTGCAATTAGTGTACATCCCAGGTCTGGGGAATGAGAGCATGCAGGCCCAACGCGCTGGCACTGGCCCAAAGGGTCGCCTCCTCCTTGATCTTGTCCAATAGCGTAGCTACAGAAGGGCTGGCTCTGTCAAAGACGCAGTCGTTCCGATGCTTCCACAGCATCCAAGGAATGGGTAGTGTCACCGAGGCGAGGCCCTTGCGCAAAGGCTTGGGCATGTGCTGCCGCACTTTGAGCCACCAGGTGTTGGTTGATGGCTCACCATCAGGCGGGTTGCAGGGAACCCTTAGCCAGCTCAGGATTTCGTACCATACCTGTCGGGAGAACGGGCAGGCGAGGAGGAGATGTTGGAGGGTCTCTGACGCCTGGTCACGGAGTGGGCAGCACGCGGGGTGCTGCAAGCCGCGACGGGCGAGGCGGTCAGCGGTCCAACACCGGTCCAAGTGGGCGAGCCAATGGAAGAAGCCTACCCGGGGCGGCGGCCAGCATTTCCAAGTGAGCTTCCAAGCATCTCATGCGGTGGACCCGTGGAACGTGGCAAGGTAGGCGGACTGCAGGGTGTAGGTGCCTTTGGAGCTCCACTTCCAGAGTAGATGGTCTGGCTCGGCGGAGAGTGTTGTGTGCTCAATCATGTGCCAGAGTTGCAGGTACTCGCCGATCTCTTGAATCCCAATGGTGCCCTGTATGTCGCGCACCCAACTGTTGGCCTGAAGGCCATCCGCCACCGTCCACAGCTTGCGGCGTCTCTTGGGGATGCAAGAGTATAACACCGGCGGGATCTCGCCGACGGAGCGTCTGTCAATCCAGTGGTCCTCCTAGGACAAGGTGAGCTGGCCATTTCCTATCTGCATGATGGTCGAGGCAAAGAAAAAGGCGCGCTCGTCGGCGAAGAACTGCAGGTCCAGACCAATCCAAGCCCTGGCGCTGTCGGTGCAGCTTAGCCACAGCCAACGTGTGTGGAGGGAGAGGCCTGTGCGCTCGAGGTCGTGGATACCAAGTCCTCCAAGCGAGATCGGTCGTGCGACGCGTCGCCAGTTGACATGGCAGTTGCCGCCATTGGCTTCGGCGCATCCGGCCCAAAGGAATCCCCTTTGTATCTTCTCCAGCGCCTTGATGATCCGCTTCGGTGGTGCTAGCGCCAGCAGCTGGTGGATGGGGATGGCGCTGAGCACGGCCTTGACAAAAGCTAGGCGGCCAGCCTTGTTCCTGAGGTGCGTCTTCCAGGTAGGCAGCATGCTAGCAGTTTTGTCGACCACAGGTTGGAGCAGGGCAGCGGATGGGAGCTTGATCGTGAGCGGGATGCCAAGATATGTGATAGGCAGGTCCACGATGGGGCAGCCAAGTGCGTCAATGGTGGGTGCCACGTCATTGGTGTTGCAGCAGATGAGTGTGGCAGAGCTCTTTAGGAAGTTCACCTGGAGGCCCGACGCGCATCCGAAGAGCTGCATGACTCCCTTCACAGCCATGGTGTCGCCCTGGGTGGGGTGGCAAAATAAGATCACATCGTCCGCATATAGAGAGACGACCGGGATCGGGCGCTGCGGGTGAAGCTGCTGCAAGATGCCCGTCTCGGTGGCTCGGCGAAGGAGATGGCTAAGTGTGTCGACCGCGAGGACAGATAGTTGGGGCGAGAGGGGATCACCCTGTCGAAACCCGCAGTGATGCCAAATGGTCGGGCCGGGCTTTCCGTTCAGGAGCACCTTGGTGCTGGCCGACGAAAGCAGAATGGCCAGCCAGTCCAGGAAGCGGCTGCCGAATCTGTATTGGCGCAGTACCTCGAAGAGGAACGACCAGCTGATCGAGTCGAAGGCCCGTGCCAAGTCGAGCTTCAAGAGCAAGCGGGGGGCCTTGAGCTGATGGAGAAGGCGCGCGGACTGCCGGACGAGGATGAAGTTGTCATGCAACGAGCGTCCAGGGATGAACGCGTTCTAGTTTGCGCCGACGAGGGCATTAAGCTTGGGCGCGAGATGCAGCGAGAGGACCTTCGCGAAGATCTTGGCGACGAGGTGGATGAGGCTTATCGGCCTGTAGTCTCCGAGACAGCGAGCGTCCGCGCGCTTGGGCAGCAGCATGAGCAGCGCCTGGTTAAGGCAGCTGAAATCTTGACCCCGTAGCGCGTAGAGCTGCTGGAACACGTCGATGAGGTCCTGCTTGACGATGGGCCAAAATGCGCGCAGGAAGTCAGCGGTGAAGCTGTCGGGGCCGGGTGCTTTGCGCGTGGGCAAGCGCTTGATGGCCTGCCAAATCTCCTCAGCGTCAAAAGGTGCATTGAGGTCGTCGAGGTTGGCAGGCGTGATGAGAGCGGAGAGGTCCAGTGTGCACTCCCGGGGCGCGGCGTTGCCAGGTAGAGCGTCAAAGTGCGCGTAAGCTGCCGCGGCCATGTCTTCCTGGTCCGTGATGATTTCCTCGTCAACCATCAAGCTGTGCACCATGTTCTTCTGCCGCCTATAGGAGCATTGCCGGTGGTAGAAGGATGTGTTGGCATCGCCGTCTTTGAGGGTCGCAAGGCGGGCACGTTGGCGAGCGATGGATCGCTCCAGGGAAGCAAGGCCTAGGTAGGAGGCCCTGATCTGGCGACACAACCAGTATTCGTGCGGGGACAAAGCTCTACTCTCCAAAGCAGTGTCAAGCCTAAGGAGAAGCTTGCGGGAGATCGCCATCCTGAGGCGCACATTGCCCACAGTCCGCGAACTCTAGCTAGTGAGATGGCGCGTGGTGGCCTGCATGCGCAACATGAATCGCCGGAATGGGTCCGTCACATGGTCGGAGTGCCATGCAGCCACGACGATGTCATGGAATCCGTCGAGGCAAATCCAGAAATCCTCGAAGTGGAAGCGCCGGTGTGGAGGCGCTATCGGAGAGCAGTCCAGGAGCAGGGGGCTGTGGTCGGAGACGACGGAGGCGAGGCAGCGTAGGAGGCACACGCTATGAAGCTCCTCCCAGTCAGTGGTGCAAAGCACCCGGTCGAGGTGGACGAGGGTCGGGGGCGACTGCTCATTCGACCAAGTGTAGCATCTCCCGCTGAGGTACACTTCTTTGAGCGCTAGGTCGTTGAGCATGCGTCGAAAGCGATCCATCATGCGGTGGTTGACATTCCTGTTGTTTTTGTCCTCGTCGCGATATATGAGGTTGAAGTCCCCGCACAACATCCACGGTCCGGGGCACTCATCGCGGATGTCGCGGACCTCTTGCATGAAGGCAACCTTGTCGTCATCAATTTGGGGCCCGTATACAACGGTGATCCACCATGGAGGGCCGAAGCCAGACGCAGTGGAGACCTTAGCAGACAAGGAGTTGGTAGTGAAAAGAGGATCGGTGATGGCCACCTCTCTACTCTTCCATGCCAACAGGATGCCGCCACGGGTCCCGTCCATGGGCAAGTACACATAGTCGTCAAAATCTGAGCCAAGAGTCTCGAGGACAACCGACGAGCAAACTAACTGCATCTTAGTTTCTTCGAAGCAAGCGATCGATGACTTGGTGGTTACAACAAGTGACCGAATGGACGTGCGGCAAGCGCGCGTGTTGAGGCCGCGCACATTCGAAACCATGACCTTGGGGGTGTGATCCATGGAGCAGAGATCGACGAGCAGGCGCGCCGGCATGGCTAGACCCCAATCAGGCTACCAGCGACCACCGTGGTGATCGGCACGACGGCGAGGTCGGAGGGGAGCTCGCGGCCAATCAACGCGGCCATGGCCGAGAGGACAGATATAGGGAGAGGTGTCGCAAAGAGCCCCTCATAAGTCTTCATCTCCGTGGCTGTGATCTTCTGGTCCAGCCCAACAATCCCGAGAGTGCACAGGATGTGGATTTGAGCACGTCTTTCGGCGGTTGGTGGAGCGGCCGCCTTGCATGTCGATGCCGAGGCAGATCTTCCCCGTCGCGGGGCAAAGTTGGGCGGGCATCACCGTTGACGTTTCCCGGGAGTTGGGAGTGCGACGTCGAGCTGCTTGGTGGCAGCAGCGAGGAAGTCGCCAAGGGTCCAGGTTGTCATTGTTGCTGCACCAGCGCATGGACGTGTACATTGCAGGGTCACCGGGGGTGAGGCGAAGCGCGTTCGAGTTCTCTCCACAGCGGGGCATGTAGTATGGGCTGGGTGGGGGCATGAAGTCTGGGCCGGGTGGGCAGGTGGGCCGTCCAGGGGTGGCTGCGGTGTGGATGCCAGCGCAGCCTCTCCCGTGTGTGCGGCCACAGGGGAGGGGTCCATGCGTGGCGCGTCTAGCACAGCCCCGGGAGACTCCAGAAGCCCTTCCTCGTGGTCGCTTGGCGGGGCCTGCTCCGTGGTTCGAACCGGTGGGCCAGCATGCGCTAGTGGAGCAGGGTCCGTGGACCGGTCGGTGTGGGACAGCACCGCTGCGGGCACTGACGGGGGCGAAACACCGCTTTGCCCTGACAAAGGATCATCCTGGGGGTGGGGATGGGCGAATCGGGCACCTCACTGTCCAACGACAAGTGGCCTGTGGGGCAGTCCTGGCCTGCGGGGTGATACGTCTCCAACGTATCTATAATTTTTTATTGTTCCGTGCTATTATATTACCCCTTTTGGATGTTTATGGGCTTTATTTTACACATTTATATCATTTTTGGGACTAACCTACTTACCGGAGGCCCAGCCCGTATTGCTGTATTTTTGCCTATTTCAGTATTTCGAAGAAAACGAATATCAAACGGAGTCCAAATGGAATGAAACCTTCGGGAGCATGATTTTTGGAACGAACGTGATCAAGAGGACTTGGAGTGCAAGTCAATAAGCAGCCGAGGCCTCCACGAGATAGGAGGGCGCCCCCCTATAGGGTGCGCCCCCTGTCTCGTGGGCCCCTCGGGCGTCCACCGACATACTTCTTCCTCCTATATAAGCCTACTTACCCCGAAAACATCCAGGGAGCAACCGAAACACAATTTCCACCGCCATAACCTTCTGTATCCGCGAGATCCCATCTTGGAGCCTTCGCCGGTGTTCTGCCGGAGGGGGAATCGACCACGGAGGGCCTCTACATCAACATCCTTGCCCCTCCGATGAGTTGTGAGTAGTTTACCACAGGCCTACGGGTCCACAGTTATTAGCTAGATGGCTTCTTCTCTCTTTTTGGATCTCAATACAATGTTCTCCCCCTCTCTTGTGGAGATCTATTCGATGTAAACTCTTTTTGTGGTGTGTTTGTCGAGATCCGATGAATTGTGGGTTTATGATCAAGTTTATCTATGAGAAATATTTGAATCTCCTCTGAATTCTTTTATGTATGATTGAGTTATCTTTGCAAGTCTCTTTGAATTATCAGTTTGGTTTGGCCTACTAGATTGATTTTTCTTGCCATGGGAGATGTGCTTAGCTTTGGGTTCAACTTGGTTGCCATTGAGGATAAAAAGATGGGGTTTATATCATATTGCATGAGTTTATCCCTCTACATCATGTCATCTTGCTTAAGGCGTTACTCTGTTCTTATGAACTTAATACTCTAGATGCAGGCAGGAGTCGGTCGATGTGTGGAGTAATAGTAGTAGATGCAGGCAGGAGTCGGTCTACTTGTTGCGGGCGTGATGCCTATATACATGATCATACCTAGATAATCTCATAATTATTCGTTTTTCTATCAATTGCTCGACAGTAATTTGTTCACCCATCGTAATACTTATGCTATCTTGAGAGAAGCCTCTAGTGAAACCTATGGCCCCCGGGTCTATCTCTTATCATATTTGCTTCCAATCTACTTTTATTTGCATCTTTACTTTTTGCATTTATATTATAAAATACCAAAAATATATTTATCTTATCATACTATCTCTATTAGATCTCACTTTCGCAAGTGGCCGTGAAGGGATTGACAACCCCTTTATTGCGTTGGTTGTGAGTTCTTTCTTTGTTTGTCTAGGTCCGTGGGACTTTTGAGGAGCCTCCTACTGGATTGATACCTTGGTTCTCAAAAACTGAGGGAAATACTTACGCTACTATTGCTGCATCACCCTTTCCTCTTCAAGGAAAACCAACGCAAGCTCAAAATGTAGCAAGAAGGATTTCTGGCGCCGTTGTCGGGGAGGTCTTCACTCAAGTCAAGACATACCAAGTACCCATCACAAACCCATCTCCCTCGCATTTACATTATTTGCCATTTGCCTCTCGTTTTCCTCTCCCCCGCTTCACCCTTGCCGTTTTATTCGCCCTCTCTTTCCCAATCTACTCCTCTCTCTTTCACTTGCCTTTTTCTGTTTGCTTGTGTGTTGGATTACTTGTTGCCATGGCACAAGATAATACCAAATTGTGTGATTTCTCGAATACCAATAATAATGATTTCCTTAGTACTCTGATTGCTCCTCTTAATGATGTTGAGTCTTGTGAAATCAATATTGCTTTGCTGAATCTTGTTATGAAAGATCAATTCGCCGGCCTTCCTAGTGAAGATGGCGCTGCTCATCTAAACAACTTTGTTGATTTGTGTGATATGCAAAAGAAGAAAGATACGGATAACAATATTGTCAAATTGAAGTTATTTCCGTTTTCACTTAGAGATCGTGCTACAGTTTGGTTTTTGTCTTTGCCTAAAAATAGTATTGATTCTTGGAACAAGTGCAAAGATGCTTTTATCTCTAAGTATTTTCCTCCCGCTAAGATCATTACTCTTAGGAACGATATTAAACAACTTGATCATGAGGATGTTGCCCAATCTTGGGAAAGAATGAAATTGATGCTTCGCAATTGCCCTACTCATGATTTGAATTTATGGATGATCATACAAAATTTTTATGCCGGTTTGAACTTGCTTCTAGAAATCTCTTAGATTCGGCCGTGGGAGGCACGTTTATGGAAATCACGTTAGGAGATGCTACAAAACTTCTTGATAATATTATGGCTAATTATTCTCAATGGCACACCGAAAGATCTTCTAGTAAAAAAGTGCATGCTATAGAAGAAATCAATGTTTTGAGTGGAAAGATGGATGAACTTATGAAATTATTTGCTACTAAAAATACTCCTCTTGATCCCATTAATGAAATTATGAATCTTCGCTTTTATGCCTAGCTAGGAGCGTTAAACGATAGCGCTAGTTGGGAGGCAACCCAATTTTCTTTGTGTTTTTTGTTTTTTTTACTGTTTAGTAATAAATCTTGCATCTACCTTCTGTTTAGATGTGTTTTTACCTTTTAATTAGTGTTTGTGCCAAGTAGAACCTATAGGATAACCTATGATGATAGTTGATTTGATTCTGCTGAAAAACAGAAACTTTGCACGCACGAACTTAATTTTGTTAAATCACAGAAACGTGTGTTTGCGTTGATTATTTTTGCTGCTGATAAATAGACAAATTGTCGAGGACTTCCTATTTTGTTAGGATTTTTAGAGTTCCATAAGTTTACGTTAGTTACAGATTGCTACAGACTATTCTGTTTTTGACAGATTCTGTTTTTCGTGTGTTGTTTGCTTATTTTGATGCATCTATGGCTAGTAAAATAGTTTATAAACCATAGAGAAGTTGTAATACAGTAGGTTTAACACCAAAATAAATAAATAATGAGTTCATTACAGTACCTTATGTGGTGGTTTTGTTTTCTTTCACTAACGGAGCTTATAAGATTTCCTGTTGAGTTTTGTGTTGTGAAGTTTTCAAGTTTTGGGTAAAGCTTTTACGGACTATGGAATAAGGAGTGGCAAGAGCCTAAGCTTGGGGATGCCCATGGCACCCCAAGATATTCAAGGATAGCCAAAAGCCTAAGCTTGGGGATGCCCCGGGAAGGCATCCCCTCTTTCGTCTTCGTTCATTGGTAACTTTACTTGGAGCTATATTTTTATTCGCGACATGATATGTGTTTTGCTTGGAGCGTCGTGTATTATATTAGTCTTTGCTTTTTAGTTTACCACAATCATCCTTGCTGTACACACCTTTTGGGAGAAGCCTATTTGATTAGAATTTGCTAGAATACTCTATGTGCTTCACTTGTATCTTTTGAGCTTGATAGTTTTTGCTCTAGTGCTTCACTTATATCTTTTAGAGCACGACGGTGGCTTATTTTTGAAGAAATTTCTAGTATCTCATGCTTCACTTATATCTTTTTGAGAGTCTTTTAGAACAGAATGGTATTTTCTATGGTTACAAAGTTGGTCCTAGAATGATGAACATCCAAGTTGGGTATAATAAAAACTATCATTGGAAGAGAATTGGATGCTATGATCAATTTGATGCTTGATAATTGTTTTGAGATATAAAGGTAGTAATGTTAGGGTCATGCTAGTGGGTAATTATGAAATTGATAAATACTTTTGTTGAAGTTGGCAAGTCCCGTAGCATGCACGTATGGTAAAAGTTGTGTGACAAATTTGTTGCATGAGATGCTCTTTTGATTGTCTTCCTTATGAGTGGCAGTCGGGGACGAGCGATTCTCTTTTCCTACCAATCTATCCCTCTTGGGGCATGCGTAGTAGTACTTTGCTTCGAGGGCTAAGTAGACTTTTGCAATAAGTATATGAGTTCTTTTTGACTAATGTGAGTGCATGGATATACGCACACTCGTCCTTCCACTTTGCTAGCCTTTATTATTACCGTGCAACTTTCGCCGGTGTCATGAACCCTTTATTTACCTTACTCAAAACAGCCACCATACCTACCTATTATGGCATTTCCATAGCCATTCCGAGATATATTGCCATGCAACTTTCCACCGTTCCATTTATTATGACATGTCCATCGTTGTCATATTGCTCTTTGCATGATCATGTAGTTGACATCGTATTTGTGGCAAGGCCACCTTCATAATTTTCATACATGTCGCTCTTGATTCATTGCATAACCCGATACACCGCCGGAGGCATTCATATAGAGTCATATCTTGTTCTAGCTTTGAGTTGTAATTCTTGAGTTGTAAATCAATAAAAGTGTGATGACCTTCATTATTAGAGCATTGTCTCAGTGAGGAAAGGATGATGAAGACTATGATTCCCCCACAAGTCGGGATGAGACTTCGGACTTTACAAAAAAAGGAGAAAGGCCAAAAAGAAAAAAAGAAGAAAGGCCAAAGAAAAAAAAGAAAGAAAAAAAGGGAAAAAGAAAAAAATGAGAGAAAAAGAGAGAAGGGACAATGCTACTATCTCTTTTTCCACACTTGTGCTTCAAAGTAGCACCATGATCTTCATGATAGATAGTCTCCTATGTTGTCACTTTCATATACTAGTGGGAATTTTTCATTATAGAACTTGGCTTGTATATTCCAATGATGGGCTTCCTCAAAATGCCCTAGGTCTTCGTGAGCAAGCGAGTTGGATGCACACCCACTTAGTTTCTTTTGTTGAGCTTTCATATATTTATAGCTCTAGTGCATCTGTTGCATGGCAATCCCTACTCACTCACATTGATATCTATTAATGGACATCTCCATAGCCCGTTAATACGCCTAGTTGATGTGAGACTATCTTCTCCCTTTTTGTCCTCACAACCACCACCATATACCACCATAGTGCTATGTCCATGGCTTGCGCTCATGTATTGCATAAGAGTTGAAAAAGCTGAAGTGCGTTAAGAAGTATGAAACAATTGCTCGGCTCGTCATCGGGGTTGTGCATGATGGGAGTATTTTGTGTAATGAAAATGAAGCATGGCCTAACTATATGATTTTGTAGGGATAAGCTTTCTTTGGCTATGCTATTTTGATAGGACATGATTATTTGTTAGTATGCTTTGAAGCATTATTATTTTTATGTTTTATAAGCTTTTATTTTGAATCATTTGGATCTGAACATTCATGCCACAATGAAGAAAATTACATGAGAATTATGCTAGGTAGCATTCCACATCAAAAATTTCTTTTTTATCATTTACCTACTCGAGGATGAGCAGGAATTAAGCTTGGGGATGATTGATACGTCTCCAACGTATCTATAATTTTTGATTGTTCCATGCTATCATATTACCCCTTTTGGATGTTTATGGGCTTTATTTTACACATTTATATCATTTTTGGGACTAACCTACTAACCGGAGTCCCAGCCCGTATTGCTGTTTTTTTGCCTATTTCAGTATTCCGAAGAAAAGGAATATCAAACGGAGTCTAAACGGAATGGAACCTTCGGGAGCATGATTTTTGGAACGAACGTGATACAGAGGACTTCGAGTGCAAGTCAAGAAGCAGCCGAGGCCTCCACGAGATAGAAGGGTGCGCCCCCTGTCTCGTGGGCCCCTCGGGCGTCCACCGACATACTTCTTCCTCCTATATAAGCCTACGTACCTTGAAAACATCCAGGGAGCAACCGAAACACAATTTCCACCGCAATAACCTTCTGTATCCGCGAGATCCCATCTTGGAGCCTTCGTCAGCGTTCTACCGGAGGGGGAATCAACCATGGAGGGCCTCTACATCAACATCCTTGCCCCTCCGATGAGTTGTGAGTAGTTTACCACAGGCCTACGGGTCCATAGTTATTAGCTAGATGGCTTCTTCTCTCTTTTTGGATCTCAATACAATGTTCTCCCCCTCTCTTGTGGAGATCTATTCGATGTAAACTCTTTTTGCGGTGTGTTTGTCGAGATCCGATGAATTGTGGGTTTATGATCAAGTTTATCTATGAGAAATATTTGAATCTCCTCTGAATTCTTTTATGTATGATTGAGTTATCTTTGCAAGTCTCTTCGAATTATCAGTTTGGTTTGGCCTACTAGTTTGATCTTTCTTGCCATGGGAGAAGTGCTTAGCTTTGGGTTCAATCTTGCGGTGTCCTTACCCAGTGACAGAAAGGGTTGCAAGGCACGTATTGTATTGTTGCCATTGAGGATAAAAAGATGGGGTTTATATCATATTGCATGAGTTTATCCCTCTACATCATGTCATCTTGCTTAAGGCATTACTTTGTTCTTATGAACTTAATACTCTAGATGCAGGCAGGAGTCGGTCGATGTGTGGAGTAATAGTAGTAGATGCAGGCAGGAGTCGGTCTACTTGTTGCGGACATGATGCCTATATACATGATCATGCCTAGATAATCTCATAATTATTCGTTTTTCTATCAATTGCTCGACAGTGATTTGTTCACCCACCGTAATACTTATGCTATCTCGAGAGAAGCCTCTAGTGAAACCTATGGCCCCCGGGTCTATCTCTTATCATATTTGCTTCCAATCAACTTTTATTTGCATCTTTACCTTTTGCATCTATATTATAAAATACCAAAAATATATTTATCTTATCATACTATCTCTATTAGATCTCACTTTTGCAAGTGGCCGTGAAGGGATTGACAACCCCTTTATTGCGTTGGTTGTGAGTTCTTTGTTTGTTTGTCTAGGTGCGTGGGACTTTTGAGGAGCCTCCTACTGGATTGATACCTTGGTTCTCAAAAACCGAGGGAAATACTTACGCTATTATTGCTGCATCACCCTTTCCTCTTCAAGGAAAACCAACGCAAGCTCAAGACGTACCACGGGGCTGTCAGGATTGGCCTGGGCCGGCACAGCTTTTGCATGGCACCGATCCTGCTCGTGAGGCGACAGCAGCGGTGCAGGGTTCTCTGCCAATGGGGGCTGGCCATTAGACATCATCAGGCCCAGCAGCTCAGGATTAGTGGGTGGCCAGCGGGCAGCGGTGCAGCCTTGGCGATCCTTGTCGCATCAGCAGTGCGCCCTTTCTTTCCATCGTGCCTGCCTCTTTTGGAAAGCCGACGAGAGCGCAGCTGCCCGCCTGCTGTGGGCCAGGGCTCCATCGTCCTTCCCTGGGTATGGGCATGCAGCGGCATGGCTGCGTCCGTACGACGGCGTGGGGCGGGCCAGCGAGCGATGACTGTGATTCCATCCGTGCGGCCATGGTGATCGGAGGCGCGCCAACCGATGGAGTCGACCGCCATGCCGTCCGCGCGGCCGTCACGGGCGTCAGACGTGCGTCGTCTCTTGCGGCTATGGCGGCGGCCTTGGCGCGACTAGACCCATCACGGCGTGTCTCTTCACCTGCTTCGCCACCCGACGCATCATCACTAGGGCCTCCGTTGTTACCGGAAGTAGTTGAGGCAGCAAGCGCAACGGCGCCATCGGTGACCATGATAGACACGGTGTAGCTCAGTGTGCGGATGGTCGGCGGTGAGCCGCGTCTAGCGGCGGGGATGGATTCCACGATCTCCAGGACGGCTACGCGGCGGATGCTGGACGACTCATGCGTGCACGCCGTCAACCGGAATACGGTGAGGTCGGCGCGCAAGCGCGTGCTCGGGTGCAGTCGCTCAATCCAGCAGCTGGAACCGAGAAGGTGCTCAGCGGTGGAGAGGTGCAAAGCCTGTGCAGGGACGCCATGGAGCTCCACCTGGACTGTGTGCTAGGAGGAGCTCACGTCAGCGTGTGCTAGCTTGTTCCAAGGGTGGAGCGACAGAGTGAAGCCGGGGCTGTTGATGAAGTGGTCGCCCGTGAGCCGCGCCATGATCTCGTTGGTGGAGAAGACGATGAGTGAGGGAGTCCTGGATTAGAGGGTGTCCGGATGGCCGGATTATGACCTTCGGCCGGACTCCTGGACTACGAAGATACAAGGTTGAAGACTCCGTCCCGTGTCCGGATGGGACTTTCCTTGGCGTGGAAGGCAAGCTTGGCGATACAATATGAAGATCTCCTCCCATTGTAACCGACTCTGTGTAACCCTAGCCCTCTCCGGTGTCTATATAAACCAGAGAGTTTTAGTCCATAGGACGAACAACAATCATGCCATAGGCTAGATTCTAGGGTTTAGCCACTCCGATCTCGTGGTAGATCTACTCTTGTACTACCCATATCATCAATAGGAGTAGGGTTTTACCTCCATCGAGAGGGCCCGAACCTGGGTAAAAACATCGTGTCCCTTGTCTCCTGTTACCATCCGCCTAGACGCACAGTTCGGGACCCCCTACCCGAGATCCGCTGGTTTTGACACCGACATTGGTGCTTTCATTGAGAGTTCCGCTGTGTCGTCACCATCAGGAAGGATGCCGCACCCCGTCTTTAAAGACGACATCGTTGCTAAAGGAGCTTTGGCTGTCGGCCAAACTCTCCGGCTAGGCAGGTTTTTTATGACCGCCAGTCTGGCCGCTGCGCCAACGATGACCTCTCGGGCCATCGAAAGCAATATTCGCATCAGCTCGGAGCGCGCCGAGCAGTTAGATCCGATGGAGCTCTTCTCTCTGAACGAACTCTTGGATCGCATCGCAGCCCTGGGAGTCGCTACTGATTACGACTAGATTGGGCTTAAACCTGATCAAAGAGAGATTGACTCTCCCCAGATTACCCACCACGTCGAAGTGGTGGAAGAACAATGCGGCGAGTCTTCGCCCGCCCTAAGGACCAGATGCGTCCGAATTCCTGACCCCTCCAAGCCGGAAACCCGCGGAGGGAAGGATGTCGCCCGAACCCTGAACCTAAAGTCAGGCAGCAGGCCCGATTCATTGAATAATATCCGAGAGAGCAGGCTTCCAAATTCGGAAACTGCTCGGCCCGTGAATCTTACATCGGGCAGGGTTCCGGATTTATTTCCACCCGCCCACCCAACTATACGGGATTTATCCCTAATACGGCAAGAGTCCGGAGAAACAGTACACCACTACTGGGCCAGATTCCTCCTGGTTATGAACAGGATAAAGGACTACCGTGAGAAAGAAGCAATTTTACTCTTCCTTAACAACTGCACGGACATCGGAATCCTCAACGCCATAAGTCGCCGCGAAATTACATGATTCGCCGACTTGACATCCATAGTACGAAAGTACTGTGCGATTGAAAGCGTTCGGAAGACCGAAGATAAATTCTGGGACAATCCGGTCCCGAACATAAGACGAGTCCGAAACAAAAGGGCGCATTATCGCCAGGCATCCGAGCCAAATATCAAAAAACAAAAGCCCTCTACAGGTACGGGACCGTATTGGAAGGATGGCTCAATGGACCCTGTAGAATTCATAATTCAGGGAAAGCCACACCAACGCACAGCCTCAGAGCATGTTGGATACTACGGCAGGTAGCCAGAAGCGGCGTGGAGCTTTTAACTCCAGCACCCGAAGAATACCTCCCCGGTACGGTGTCGACAGTCTTCGAGACGTTCACATCAAACAATGCAAGGAAATGAATGCTCCGCAACCTCGCCGAAGTCTACCAAGTAGCAACAATAAACCCATGGAGTGACACGGCTGTCACCTTTAATGCCAGTGACGAACCTAAATTCCGGACAGCCCGAGCACCAGCCGCATTGGTCCTCAGTCCGATAGTGGACGGCTTCCGACTTACAAAGGTACTCATGGACGGCGACAGCGGACTCAACCTCATCTACGAGGAAACCCTGCAAAAACTAGAAATTGACTGGAGCCACATTGAGCGAAGCAACACAACTTTTAGGGGAGTAATCCCAAGCCGGGAAGCGTGCTGTTCAAGAAAAATCACACTAGATGTGGTGTTCGGCACGCCGGACAATTACAGATCCGAGGAGGTCACGTTTCAAGTGGCCCCGTTCAGCAGCGGCTACCACGCTCTGCTAGGGTGAGAAGCATTTACAATTTTCCAAGCCATACCCCATTACGGGTACATGAAGCTCAAAGTGCC
This sequence comes from Triticum aestivum, assembly GCF_018294505.1. Classification (NCBI taxonomy): domain Eukaryota; kingdom Viridiplantae; phylum Streptophyta; class Magnoliopsida; order Poales; family Poaceae; genus Triticum; species Triticum aestivum. The sequence goes on from NC_057804.1 coordinate 178,051,133, forward strand.
CGGGCCCAACGGAATCATCACTCTCGCAAGTGATCCGGACATAGCGCTCCACGCTGAAAACAAGACAGCCGCACTGGCCCTGGAGGCATTATCTGAGGCCCTAGCGGCCGAGGAACTAACGGCGTTGCGCTCCATGGTGGACAGGGACGACGTGATACTAGGCAAGAGATCCAAGTCCACCTCTTTTAAACCAGCGGACGAAATAGTCAAATTCCAAGTCCATCCAACGGACCCTACAAAAACGGCTTCCATCGGGGCACACTTAAAACCCGGTGTAGATGCCGCACTCAGAGACTTTCTGTGAGAAAATTGGGACATTTTCGCCTGGCACCCCTCGGATATGCCAGGAATCCCACGCAGGCTGGCCGAGCATAGCCTGAACATCATAAAAGGGTTTAAACCCGTCAAGAAAACCCTACGATGCTTTTCTGAACCTAAGAGACAAGCCATGGGAGAGGAGCTAGCAAAACTGCTGGAAGCCGGGTTCATCAGAGACATAAAACATCCAGACTGGCTAGCAAACCTGGTGATGGTACCAAAGAAGGACAAATCTTGGCGCCTATGTGTCGATTTCAAAGACCTAAACAAGGCATGTCCAAAGGACCCTTTCCCTCTCCCCCGAATTGATCAAATCATCGACGCCACCGCAGGACACGACTCGTTGTGTTTCCTCGATGCATACTCTGGCTACCACCAAATCAAGATGGCAGAGTCAGACCAGGCCGCAATGGCATTCATCACTCCATACGGCCCATTCTGCTTCAACATGATGCCCTTCGGGCTCAAAAACGCTGGCGCAACATATCAGCGCATGATTCAGACATGTCTGGCCAACCAGATCGGCAAAACGGTCGAAGCATACGTAGATGACGTGGTCGTCAAAACCAAACACGTCGATACTCTAGTAGACGACTTGAGGCTCACGTTCGACAATCTCCGAACATATGACATTAAGCTCAACCCGGAAAAATGCATTTTCGGCGTACCAGCCGGAAAGCTCCTGGGCTTCATTGTATCCGGTAGAGGAATCGAAGCAAACCCAGCCAAGATCCGAGCTCTGTCACAATTAGATACCCCAAAGGACCTCAAACAAATACAAAAACTGACAGGATGCATGGCGGCTCTAAGCCGCTTTATCTCCCGCTTAGGAGAAAAGGCATTACCCCTCTATCGCCTCCTACGGCGCACCGACCACTTCGAGTGGACGGAGGCCGCCACGGACGGACTCGAAGAAATAAAAGCCATATTGGCAACAAATCCAGTCCTGGCCGTGCCCAACATGGGCGAACCAATGCTATTATACATCGCGGCAACCCATCAAGTGGTAAGCGCGGTGCTCGTCGTCGAACGAGAGGCGGACGGACACAAGTTCCCCCTCCAAAAACCAGTGTACTACGTGTCCACTGTGCTAACTCCATGCAAGTCACGGTACCCGCATTATCAAAAGATAGCATACGCGGTGTTCATGGCATCCCGGAAGCTGCGACACTACTTTCAAGAGTGCTCCATAACAGTGGCATCCGAAGTACCCCTTAATGACATAATAAACAACCGCGACGCAACGGGCCGGATTGCCAAATGGGCCATCGAGCTCCTCCCGTTCGATTCAAAGGTGTACCTCCGAAGAAGAAGGACGAAACCTTTTGGCTGAAATCCATGCCGGACTCGGCGGGGACCACGCTGCAGCCCGGGCCCTTGTAAGCAAGGCCTTCCGTACTGGATTTTATTGGCCAACGGCCCGGGCAGACGCTCAGGACTTAGTGCAATGATGTGTTGGTTGCCAGTTATTCGCCAACCAAAGCCACATGCCGCCTACCGCCCTACAAACTATACCCATTACCTGCTTTCGCGGTCTGGGGGCTTGACATGGTCGGACCCCTTAAAGGAGGAACCCACAAGCAAAAATACCTACTGGTCATGGTGGACAAATTCACCAAATGGATAGAAGCCAAGCCTGTAAAGACGGCCGAATCCGGACCAGTGATAGACTTCCTTTCCGTGGTTGTACACCGTTATGGTGTCCCCCACAGCATCATAACCGACAACAGCACAAACTTCACGGCCGATGAAGTCAAACTTTGGTGGAAAAACATGGGCATCAAGCTCGACTACGCTTCAGTCTATCACCCTCAAACTAACGGTCAAGTCGAACGGGCCAACGGTCTCATTATGAGCGGCATCAAACCCAGACTAGTGCGATCCCTCAAGGAATCTGACACGCACTGGGTAGAGGAGCTTGACTCCGTACTCTGGGGGCTGCGGACCACGCCGAATCGCACTACCGGATTCACACCATTTTTATGGTATAAGGCGCAGAGGCGGTACTGCCATGCGACATAATCCATGACTCACCTCGAGTGCGCATGTACGAAGAAAGAGAAGCCGAGCTCGATCGATAGGACAGCTTGGACGCATTGGAAGAGGAGCGCGATGTGGCAAAGGCTCGTTCCACATTCTATCAACAGCAGGCTCGAAGATATCAAAGCAAAGAAGTACGGGCCAAAACATATAACGTTGGCGAACTAGTTCTACGCCTGCCGGACAAGAAAAAGGATAAATTAAAACCCAAATGGGAGGGCCCCTTCATCATCGACCAAGTACTGACCGGCGGAGCGTACCGTCTGCGAGGCGCATCGGACAACCGACTCGAGCCGAACCCATGGAATGCAGCACGCCTACGAAGGTTCTACGCCTAGCACCGGACTCCATGTTCGTCTCCTTCCCTCGTCCCTTTGTTTATTTTTTATTTTTATTTTTGGCAGTCCGGGATTTTGTTCCTTCTCGCCCCCTTTTTCTCACAAGCCCTTAGGGGCTCGCATGTGCAATATTCGCACGCACCCGACGCGCTACCTGCGCTCACAATACCTGGGGGCTTCTCTACCAAGAAGTTAATATAAAACGGGCCTCATGCCCAAAACATGTGTAATGCTTCCGCATGAACCTTTTATACACCATTATATGCATCGATATGACTTAAGTTTTGTCCAAGCTGGGTTGCCTGGCTCCTGTGCTTACCCCTACGTACCCGTTCGTTCGGCTAGGTGGTAAAGGGAGCACCTCTGTGATTGTTACTACCGGGTCAGCCGAATGTTTACCTCAGATTGGGTGAAGCCGAAAGCTAGCGTTCTTAAGGGAATATTTGGTCGGTTAGCTAGAAGATGATCTTTCGTATTTACTTTTTTGCCCCCAGATGCTTTTCTGCTCTTTCTGGCAGTTCGGACATGCACTTTAGGGCATGCCTCACAGGGAAAGGAACCCCTAACGGAACTATTCTCTCTGGAAGATGTTTCTTACTAACCATGTAATATAACATAACTAGTTGGGCACTTGTCTGCTAAAGCACTTATGACCCCTACGCCTTGTCTCCATGCATGCCCCGGTTCTTACATAACCAAGAGGGTATTCGGACACACTCCGGACTATAGGGTCCAGAGGTCGAAGCGAAAAGGTCCGCAATGACAAACGATCTACAATCCGGCTAGAGGACATTTTTTATGTCATTTTTACATAGTCAATCCGACTTGGCATATTCTTCTTCAATGCCATCTAACAGGCGGTCTAATTTAGAGTCCTATTGGGAATACTTTGCAGCCAGCTCCACCTGGCCATATGCCAAGCTGACCGGGATCTCCTTTCCGTCCGGACCTATAGGGCCGACCTCGGCCATGTGGTTTGGGCCAGCCTTCGTGTACCGAGTCTTCACCATTGCCCAGGCCTCCCTGACACCTTGACGGCAAGCCGATATCTTCCATAACCGGAAGCGCTGCCGCACTCCCTCTAGCTTCTTGGCAAGCTCCTCAAGGCCTTTGGGCACGGAGAGGGATGGCCACATAGCCTGGATCACACCTCGCATTGCCTGCCGAACTCGCTCGTGTAGTTGCAACAGCTCGGGAAGAAGGTCTCCCGATGAACCGGGCATTTCCTCCGCCGGACGACCCGTCAGCAGACCTACAGACATAGCTTTGTCAATCGACTTCCTCACCGAATTCTTTTTTTGAATATTCGCTCAAGCACTTACTAAAAATGCCGCGTCGAAGTCGCCGATTCTCCTTCACGGCAGAAGACAGCTGAATGCGAACGTCTTTCAGTTCCTCGCCTAGCTGGGTATTGGCGTCTTGAAGCTTGTTCTTCTCTTGCCTCACCCTCGTCAGCACGTTCTCGCCAGCCTTTAGTTGGCGTAGGAGTTGTTGCTGGTCCGGATTTACTCCGGCCTCATCTGCATTATTATAGTCAAGGTTGCACGCCTGCCGCATTTCAAAATGGAGGTACCTTTCGAAGCACATATTACCTGCGGGCATCCCCTTGACATTCTCTGGAGTGGCCAATGCGGCCTCGAGCTGAGCCTTGCACTCTTCAAGCTTCTGGGACAATTGCGTGTTCTTCTTTGTAAGACACTGCATAGCACATGATCCTTCAAATAGTTATCTTCACTGTTTCAAGTCTTGGGGGCTACTGACATATATAACCTTCAATTCTACTCACCTGTATGTCTTTCACATACTGCTCCGTGGCTCTGGCTAGACCATTTTGAGTACCACGGAGATACGCATCTCCTGTATTAAAGGCGTCCAACGCCTCTGGGGAGAAACACGCGTCACGGAGAACAGTCCGGCGACGCCTGTGGTTTAGGGCACTCTCCACCTCTGAATTGGTGGCAGATAGCCCATCGACGCCCTCTGTCGGAGGAGCGCCCGAGGCGCGTCCCGTGTCCGCCTACACTTCCGGACCCGGCCTCGAACCTTGGCCGGCGGACATAGTCCGGCGGGCGCTCTTCTTTCTAAGAAAATCATGAGCATTAGTAAGACTCAAGGGCATAAACCCTAGGCGTTAAATCCGCACACCATACCGTTGCACCGAAATCTCGATCTGGTCCGCACTTCTTTTTGGCCCGCCTGGTTTCAGCGGCCCTTATTGGCTGCCCACCGTGGGCTCGGCCTTCCGCCTCAAGGATTTACCCTGCGAAGCGCTGTTAGTGCACGGCATGCAAGATAAAGCATGAGAATACTGGGACTTCGGTCTTAGTTACCTTGGAGGCTGGAAGTAGTCCGGGGTAATCGGCCGTGATGGCCACTAAGGAGTTATCCTTGCTCAATTGATGAAATACTCCATCAACCAACTCCACGCATAAGTCCGGATCTTCTTGGGAGTCCGGATCGAAGGACCATTCTAGATCCTTGGGTTGTGGAGCAGGGCTGTTTATTTCCTTCACAGCCTGGCGCAGCTCCTGCGTTTAAACATTACTAGTCTAAGTACTCAACTACGGGAATTTTGAAAATGGATAGGCAAGTGAAAGTTTCCGCTCACCCAACTAGGAGGATTGTACATAGAGAATCCGCCTTCCGGGTTGACATGGAGGAATTCTTCCTCCTCCCCCTTGTACAAAGCGGATAAGATTCTCGTTAAAGTGGCGGCCGAATCTGGCCCCTTGCGACCGCACCGGGTAGCATCATCCTCCCTGTTGAAATCCCACATGGGGTGGCCTCTGTATTGAAGCGGCTGCACCCCTCGCGTGATGCATATGGCCATGACCTTGATCATGGTCAGTCCGGAATGAGCCAACAACCTTATCCGTCTCATCAGGTACAGGACGTCCCTGTCAGCTTCCCTCTGAGGGTTCCGTGGGCGCCAACTCAGGCGCTTCTTCAATGGGGCATTATTAAACTCGGGGAGGCCGATCCGTACAGGGTCCGGCAGGGGGACGTCATCTATATAAAACCATTCTGAGGGCCAGTCTTCAGACACCTTCTTTGGGGTGCCGGATAGATATCCGGTCCCAGCGATGCGCCATAGTTCGGCTCCGCCCACTTGATAAATAGACCCCTCCTGAGAACGAGGCACAAGGCAAAACAACCTCTTCCACAGCACGAAATGGGCCTCAACGCCCAAGAACAACTCGCAAAGGGCCACGAAGCCCGCAATGTACAGAATGGAGGCGGGCATGAGGTTGTGTAGCTAGAGGCCGTAGAACTCCAGCAACCCTCGAAGAAACGGATGAATTGGAAATCCGAGTCCTCTCATCAAATAAGGGACTAGGCATACCCTCTCTCCTCGAGAGGGACTGGGGACACTCTCCGCCTGCTCTCCGCCGCTGTAGGTAGCAATCCCGGCTCGAACTAGGACCATATATGCTGGGGGGAGAAGCCCCTTGGACTGAAGCACTACTAGCTCGCTATGCGGGACGGAACACCGCCCCCAATCTCCGGGCCAAGCGCTGGAGGGGCGAGAGGAGGAGCTGCACCGACCGGCCATGGTGGAATGGATCTCTATCGAAGGCACTCTGATGAAATCTCGCGGAGGGAAGATGGTGTGAATTGGATCTAAATCCCCGTCTCTTTTATGGGCGCTTCATTAACGCAACTAGGGGGTAACTGAAAAAATCCCCTGGCTTTTCGCATTCGTTTGACACGTGGAAGATGGTCATTATGGGGCACAGAAGCAGAGGAGGGCAGCACCCACTAGAAGCCGGACACTATTCGACGGATATAGAGAATTTGCAGGAGAACCCGCCTTGCAATGCCGAAGACAACTTGCGCGCTGGACTCGTCGTCATTGAAGCCTGGTTCGGGGGCTACTAAGGGAGTCCTGGATTAGGGGGTGTCCGGATGGCCGGATTATGACCTTCGGTCGGACTCCTGGACTACGAAGATACAAGATTGAAGACTCCGTCCCGTGTCCGGATGGGACTTTCCTTGGCGTGGAAGGCAAGCTTGGCGATACGATATGAAGATATCCTCCCATTGTAACCGACTCTGCGTAACCCTAGCCCTCTCTGGTGTCTATATAAACCAGAGAGTTTTAGTCCATAGGACGAACAACAATCATGCCATAGGCTAGATTCTAGGGTTTAGCCACTCCGATCTCGTGGTAGATCTACTCTTGTACTACCCATATCATCAATATTAATCAAGCAGGATGTTAGGACCTCGACTCAATGCCACATCGATCTAGCATGTAACACCTCATATCACTTTGCGGCCTCACGCACGGTATTCCCACGGGTGTCGCCTTACCTTTGCCCGGGACCGTTTGCGCCTTTTGGCACACATATATGACAGTGTCGCTAGCATCCATATGATAAGGAGCCCGGGCTGACATGGCTAGTCGTAAACCCAAAGTGGCACAGACTTACGGGGACAGGCATCCATGACCCAGCATCGAACGTGTCGGTCATCAGCGAGTGAATCCAGGCTGTAGCACTGGGCTAGCAGGACTCCGGTGAACCGGGCTGTAGCGGGCTAACAGGACTCCGGTATTCATCGCGTGACATTTCCCCGAAGGGACAGACACAGGAACGAAGAAGGACACATGCCGGCCAGCCTAAGTGTTCCGGAGCAGTAGCAAGCTACCATGGCTCGGTGGAAACACTAGGAGACATTTCCCGATAAGAGAGGCTACTAAAGATAAACAACTAGATGGTCAGATTCCACACATACCAAGCATTTCAATAACATACACACAATATGCTCGATATGTGCAAATACAACATGGCATCACAACATGACTCTACGACTCAAGTAATTTATTCAATAGGCTCCGATGAGCGAGATATTACAAACATGAGTCTCATGACCCAACATTCATAGCATACAAATCAAAGCACAAGCGGAAGCTATCATGTATGAGTACAGACATCTATAAAAGAAAAAGGTTGAGAAGCCTGACTATCTATCAGATCCTGCCGAGGGCACAAGATCGTAGCTGAGGTAACAAGCTAAACGTCGAAGTCCACGTGGAACTACTAGTGAGACTGAAGTCTCCCTGCAAAAACATAAAATAGGAAAATGTGAGTACAAATGTACCCAGCAAGACTTACATCAGAACTAACTACATATGCATCATTATCAACAAAGGGGATGGTGGAGTTTAACTGCAGCAAGCCAGCTTTGACTCCGTGGCTATCCTAAACTACGACTGCAAGTAACTCCTTTTGAGGTGGCGCACATGAGTCCACATATTCACCATATCAATACACCACTATGGATCCACTCCCGTCTCCCTACGAGAGCGCCATCCATAGCACTCACGCTTATCTTGCGTATTTTAGAGTATCCACTTTCACTTGTCTATGAACTGATATAAGCAACCCAGAAGTCCTTTACCGCGGACACGGCTATTCGAATAGATGATGTTAACCCTGCAGGGGTGTACTTCTTCATACATGTTTCCACCACTTAGCGTCTGCACACGACATGTGCTCGGCAGACTTCAAGCGAAAGCCGACGTGGGTGTAGACCACGACCTACCTAAACACTCAAGTCTCTAGTCCAGGTTTATCGTCTATTCGGGTTCCATCCAAGAGGAGATCCGGCCGGAGTTTCGCTCACAGCCCCAAACGATGTGAACAGGGTTCCGTGACACCAAACGGGCGCCCGGTATACCCGGCCACGTGCCTACCGCATCACAGCCCACCCCTATGGTCAGCGCTGTCCACGGCCTCCAGCATACTACAAGCACCAGAAACTACTTGCAACTCCTGGACAGAGGACAAGGGTGAATAAGAAGTCGAGCGGGGTCATATTTCAGGGCCCAATGTATGGTAGTAGCTGAGTCATGGATCACAAACACAGAACTCAGTTCCTAAGGACGGCTTCAATGAGACAACCCACCATGTACTCCTACATGGCCTCTCACCGCTACCTTTACCAAATCGTGTTCACACACTTAGCTCTCAATGGTAGGACATGTTCACACACCTCTGATCCGTTCCCGATGAATCAGACCTGACACAACTCTAAGCAGTAGCAGGCATGACAAACAAGCAAGAATGAGTAGGCACAACAGGGCTCAACCAACTCCTACTCATGCTAGTGGGTTTCATCTATTTACTGTGGCAATGACAGGTCATGCAAAGGATAAAGGGGTTCAACTACCGCAACAAGTAACAGATGAATCGTTGTTGTCCTAATGCAGTAAAAGAGAGCAGGAGCGAGAGAGTGGGTTTGTATCAGAATGAACAAGGGGGTTTTGCTTGCCTGGCACTTCTGAAGATAGCATTGAGTCTTCATCAGTGTCAACGATCACATCATCGGTATCACGTCTATCGAGAGGGGACAAATACCGGCAACATAGAAGGGAACACAATCAATGCAATGCACAATATGATGCATGATCATGACATGGCAAAATGAATGTGTTTTGAGCTAATGCAACTAGCAACAGATTAAATGAAGTTGGTTTGAATACAAGATTCAAATTTAAACTCCATATGTGATTATTCAAATGCCATTTAATTGATTTGTGCTCAACAGCAGCTATAAGTTGTTCTAACATGCATGAAAATGGTACAGATGGATTCCTTGAATTTTTCTGATAATTTTTCATATATAAATTATTTAATTTGGAGTTACGGTTGAATTTCTATGATTTTTAGAAGTTTTAGGCATTTTCTGGAATTTCCTGAATATTAATAAATCCAGAAAGTGATTTAACTGCGTCAGCCTGAAGCCAGCATGACGTCAGCGAGTCAACGGCCAGGTCCAGGTCAAACCTGACATGTGGGGTCCACATGTTAGTGACACAGGTTAGACAGGGGGGTTAGTTTAGTTTAATTAAAGATTAGGGGCACTAGGGCCCACATGTCAGTGGCTCTAGGCCTGGGTTAGCGGGGTGGTTAGGCCCTAATGACCGGCCACGTCAGCTCTCGCCGGAGTTTAGCCGGCGACGACCACAAAGCACGGCGGGGGACGCCGGACTTGCGCTAGGGGCATCGGATCGACGCGCCAAGGGCACCAGGAGGTAGCCCGTGCCCGTGCGCATCTAGGGGGACCAACGGGAGGTGCGGGGGTGGCCGGGGTTCGCCGGAGTGGAGCCCGAGGCGGCGGCCGGAGCTCGGGGTTGGGGCGAGTTAGTGCTACGGTGCGCAAATGAGCGAGGTGAGAGGCTAGCGGGGCGCTACGCGGTGCGGGGAGCGAGTTAGGCATGCCAAGGTGACCAAATGGTCACCGGAGCTACGCCGGCGACGAGCTCAGGCGGCGGCGTGCTACGGCCAGCTATGAAATGGCGGCTACGGCGAGCGGCAAGCCACGGGGTTAGGGGCAAAACGTGCAGGAGCTCACGGTGGTTCGGATGGGGTAGATGACGAGCTCGGGGAAGCGGAGACGTCGGCGAATCGACGGTGAAGATCCTCGGCGGCCGGCAATGGAAACGGCGATGGTGGCGGCGTTGCAGCGTGTCCGGGACCTTGTGGCTCGGTGGGGAGAAAGAGGGGGTCGAGGCGGAGCCTTTGAGCGCATCGGCGAGGCTAGGGGGTGGCGGTGGCCGCGAGGGAGCTCGTCGGTGGCGGCGGCTCCGTTCGGGCGAGTGAGAGAGAGGTCCAGGGGAGAGGATGAGGACGCGGGAGAGTGAGGGAGAGAGGCAGGGAGGTGCGTGGCGTCTCCGGGGCGTCGAGGAGGAAGCAGGAGGTGGCCAGGGGAAGCAGGAGGTGGCCGAGGCCTCTCGGGCGCGCGCCACGCCTCGCCTCTGCCTACTGGCAGAGGAAGACGACAGGGGGGGAGTGGAGATGGGCTGGGCCGTGCTGGGCCAGGTAAGTGGGCGCCAGGTAACTTCCTTCTCTCTCTCTCTCTTATTTCTTTTTTATTTCTGTTATTTTGTTTTTGATTTGATTTAAAATACCAAATCATTTAATAAAATCCTGGAAACAATTATGGGTGCTTTCTGAATTATTTCAGTGACCCTTAACAATTTCCAACATTTATTTGAACATTTAAATTATTTATAGTATTTAAATGCCCAAAATCAAATACAATATGATTTAATTCAAAAATCCAAAAATGACCTAAGAATATATTCATCATTTTTGGCAGAGGTTTCCACCTTAACCAGAAATCATGAACTTTTCTTAGGAACCTTTTGGGTTTATTGAAAAGATTTTAATTCACCCTAGTTGAGTTGATTTAATGCTAGGGTTTGAACATCCCCATTTCAATTTTAGGCAAAATTTAAACATGATGCAACACATTACTAGCTAGCTCAGAGCAAACCAGAAGCTAGGGATGTGACACAGGAGTAGGGTTTTACCTCCATCGAGAGGGCCCGAACCTGGGTAAAAACATCGTGTCCCTTGTCTCGTGTTACCATCCGCCTAGACGCACAGTTCGGGACCCCCTATCCGAGATCCGCCGGTTCTGACACCGACAATGAGGAAGTCCTCCGGGGCATGCACATGGATGGAGAAGTCGCCGGGCTGGAGGCAGAGGGAGGAGTACAGGACGTCCTCGACCTCCCGTGGGGTGACCGCCGGCCTGGCTCCCATGATAGAAACCACCAATCCGCGCTGCAGAACAAGCTCGGCCTCCTCCATCTCAATGGAGCGGGACATGACCACGCGCACCGGAGTGGAGGGCTGGGCCGGCTCGCTGGCGGAGGGGCCTGCAGCAGGCGGGGCCTGTAGGAGCAGTGGCGCGCGCGGCGCCGCGGAAGGGGGGGGTAGTGGCGCGGGGAGGTGCACGGAGGACGCCGCGGCAGAACTTGTGGTAGTCCTAGGAGTTGTGGCCGGAGTAGAGGCAACGTCGACAGCGAAGGTCGTTTGTGCAGTCCCGGACAGGGTGACCGGGGTCGAGGCAGCAGAACCAGAGGCCGGTGCTTTCCTCTAGGGACGGGCTGCGACGGCGTGGCGGTTGCTGGGCGCGGGGGGCGGCCTTAGGGCGCGCGCGGCGGCGGCGGTTCCTGCGCCGTGGGAGCTGGAAGTCGTCAGCGTCGACCTTCGCACCACCCTGGACGCGGGGGACCTGTCAGGACCCCGATTCTATGCCATATCGATCTAGCATGTAACACCTCATATCACTTTGCGGCCTCACGCACGGTATTCCCACGGGTGTCGCCTTACCATGCCCGGGACTGTTTGCGCCTTTTGGCACACGTATATGATAGTGTCGCTAGCATCCATATGACAAAGAACCCAGGCTGACATGGCTAGTCGTGAACCCAAAGTGGCACTAACTTACAGGGACATGCATACATGACCCAGCAACGAACGTGTCGGTCATCAGCGAGTGAATTCGGGCTGTAGCAACTGGGCTAGCAGGACTCCGGTAAACCAGGCTTTAGCAGGCTAACAGGATTCCGGTAGACACCGCGTGACATTTCCCCGAAGGGACAGACACAGGAACGAAGAAGGACACATGCCGGCCAGCCAAAGTGTTCCGGAGCAGTAGCAAGCTACCAGGGCTCAGTGGAAGCACTAGGAGACATTTCCCGATAAGAGAGGCTACTAAGGATAAACAACTAGATAGTCAGATCCCACACATAGCAATACACATTACACGTACGCATAACATGCACGTATGTGCTGTACAACATGGCATCACAACATAACTCAACAACTCATATAGATAAAGGCTCAGAAGAGCCATCATAGCATTATTACAAACAGGGGTCACATGACCCAACATTCAGAGCAGACAAGCAACAAGCGGAAGCATTACATGTCTGGGTACATACATCTATAAATGAAAAAGGCTGAAGAGCCTGACTATCTACAACATCCGATCAAGATCATAGCTGAGGTACAAGCTACTTGTCGAAGCCCACGAGAACACTAGTAAGACCGAAGTCTCCGCTACAAAAACGTCAATAAAGCAACATGAGTACAAAGGTACTCAGCAAGACTTACATCAGATCCTATCATACATGCATTTTTATCAAGAGGGTAATGTGGGGTTTAGTTGCAGCAAGCCAGCTTTGACTCAATGGCTATCCTGTTCTACGACTACGAGAACTTCTTTGAGGTGAGATGGCGCACACGAGTCCACTAATCACCACAAAATACACTACCATGGATTGATCCCCGTCTCCCTACGAGAAGGCCATCTATAGGACTCACACTTGTCTTGAGCATTTTAGAGTATCCACTTCAAGTTGTCTATGTAACACGGAAGCATCCAAGAAGTCCATAACCGCGGACCCGGCTATTCGAATAGATCATGTTAACCCTGCAGGTGTGTACTTCTTCACACATGCTCTCGCCACTTACCACCATGCACACGTCATGTATCTCGGCAACCTTCAAGCGGAAGCCTGGCGAGGGTGTCGGCCACGACCTAACTAACCACACAAGACTCTAGTCCAGGTTTATCGCCTATTCGGGTTCCATCCGCAAGGAGATTCGGCCGGGGTGTTGCTCACGGCCCCAAACGATATGTACAGGGTTCCGAAGCCCACTTCGCTGGATGGATCTACGCTTGGTACTCCGTGCCACGTGTGCCTAGTCTGTCCCAAGCCCACCTGGCCCGGTGCCACTTGGTAGACTACTAACACTACCTACAAACACCAGAAACTAGCTACGACTCCTGGACAGAGATCAAGTTGGTTAATAAGTCGAGAGGGCTTGGAGCGCCCGGAGCCCAATGTGTGGTAGTATCGAGTCATTGGAAAACATACATAGAACTCAGTGCTTAAGGAAGGTTCCAGTGATACAACCCACCATGTACTCCTACATGGCCTCTCACCGCTACCTTTACCAAATCGTGTTCACACACTTAACTCTCAGCACCAGAACATATCATAACACTCCAATTCATTCCCAATGAATCAGACCTGACACAACTCTAAGAAATAGCAGGCATGGATGGTAGGAACACAACATGGCTCAATCAACTCCTACACATGCTAGTGGGTTTCAACTATTTACTATGGCAATGACATGTCATGCAGAGGAATGGGTTCAACTACCGCAGCACAAAGTAGCAGTTGAAACGTTGTTGTCCTAATGCAATAACTGAGAGCGGGAGCGAGAGAGTAGGATTGTATCGGAATGAACAAGGGGGTTTGCTTGCCTAGTAGATCAACAGAGGAGGCACTGCTTCACAGACAGGTACTCTCAAAAGGTCTTCGGAGCAAGACCTATCGAGAAGTAATGGTGCCAACAATCAATACACAAGCATATGCAACAATATGATGCATGAAGATGGCATGAAGATGTGATGTTGTTTGAGCTAATGCAACTAGCATTCATTAGGTTGAAGTCCATTTGAAACAAAGGTTCAAATGCAACTCCAAAATAAGCCGTTTATAAATGCCATTTTAGAGTTTCACTTATATAGTAGGTATAAGTTGGTTTGACATGCATGAAGCTCGTACAAATGGATAGATTGCATTTTTCTGATAATTTTTCATATATAAATTATTTCAATCTGAGCTACGGTTGAATTTCTATGATTTTTTGAATTTTATATCATTTTTTGGAATTTCCTGATTAAAATTTAAACCAGAAAAGGTTAATTGCGTCAGCATTGCGTTATGCCTGCGTTAGCAGTCAAAGGTGCTGACCAGGTCAAACCTGACGTGTGGGGTCCACACGTCAGTGTCTCAGTTAACTAATAGAGTTAGTTAACTCTAATAGTAACCTAACTACAGATTAGCAGGGCAGGGCCCACTGTCAGTGTCTCTAGGGGGGGGGGGTAATTAGTGCCTAACTAAAGGCCACGTCAGACCGCCGGAGTTTCGGTCGGCGGCGACCAACAACGCGGCAGCGACTCGCCGGACTTGCGCTACGAGCGGCGTCTGGTCGCGCGGAGATCACTGGGGCGTAGCCCGTCCTCGTCCGCATCCAGGGGAGCAGACGGGAAGCTCGCGGCGGCGGCCAGAGCTCGGCTCGAGCGTGCACTTAGCTACAGAGCATGGGGAGGTAGAGGAGAAGGGGGGACCGATGCAGGGGCTCACGGCGGGCTCTGGACGTCGCCGGAGAGATTGGGGGAGGCTGGAGTCGGCGGGGCGGCGGCAGACGACGAAGCCCGAGGAGGAAGACGATGGCGATGGCGGCGTTCCAGGGCGTCCGGCACCGTGCATCTCGACGAGGAGGCGTAGCCCACAGCGGCAGGGCACGTGGGCACGACGGCGAGGCGAGAGGGAGGTTGTGGCCGCGTCGGCATGCGGTGGCGCTTTCTGGTGCGCTCGGGCATCGCAGAAGAGAGCGGGAGAGAGGAGGGGAGAAGCGCAGGAGAGAGGGAGTGAGGCCAGGGGGGCTGGGCGCTTCTGGCGAGGCCAGGTCGAAGAGGGGAGAGGGCAGGCAGGTAGCTGCCGTGGAGCACATGCGCGTGGCGTGCGGCGACCACGCGCCCCGTCCCTCTGGCGCGAGGAGGGGGACGACTGGCGCGGCCAGCTGGCTGGGCTGGCCTGCTAGGCCGCATAGTGCCAGGCCGCAGGTAGGTCCAGGTAAGGTTTTTCCCCTGTTTTGTTTTTCTTTTCTATTTTCTGAGATTTGTTTTCATTTAATAAAAATACTAAATCATTTTATTTTCTTATGCCAAATTTTGTAGGAGCTAGTTATATTATTCCAGAGCTCCTCAACAACTAGCATAGTTTTTGGACATATATTATATATATAACATATATATATCCAAGGCAAAATAATTACTGGATTAATCCAAATGCCCAAAATAAATATCTATGAGCTCCTGAAAATATTGGTTTGATTTTTATCTCTGTCAATATTTTCAGAGAGCAACATGAGCATTTTCTTGGACCTTTTTGGAGCACTTTTTATTTGGGACATTTCAAAAAATGATTTCTGAGGGTTTCACAAATCCCCATTTCAAATTTAAATGGAATTTAAACATGATGCACACATGACTAGCTAGCCTCGTGCATACCAGAACTAGGGATGTGACAACTCACCCCCACTTGAAAGAATCTCGTCCCGAGATTCTGGGGTCGACGGAAAGAAAGCGGGGTACTCCAGTCGGAGACGATCTTCTCGCTCCCAAGTAGCTTCTCTCTCGGAATAATGAGGCCACTGAACCTTGAGAAACTTGATGTTCTGACGTTGGGTAACACGCTCTGCTTGATCAAGAATGCGAACTGGATACTCTCGATATGTGAGGTTATCTTGGAGATCAAGCGTTTCGTGGTCCACTCCACGGATAGGATCCGAGAAGCAACGCCTGAGTTGAGAGACGTGGAAGACATCATGCACTCGGGAAAGACGTGGGGGTAGTTCCATATGGTAGGAAACCTCTCCTCGTTTAGCGAGAATGCGAAAAGGACCAATGTAACGAGGAGCCAACTTGCCCTTGATACCGAAACAATGGGTACCCTTCAAAGGAGTAACCCGAAGGTAAGATTTGTCGCCAACTTCATAAGTCATATCCTTATAATGACGATCATACTGGCTCTTTTGACAAGACTGGGCTGTTTTCAAATTCTCACGAATGATGCAAACTTGCTCTTCTGCCTCCTGGATCATGTCCGGTCCAAAGAATTGTCTTTCACCGGTTTCTGACCAATTCAAAGGTGTTCGACATCTTCATCCATAGAGAATCTCAAAAGGAGCTTTCTTGAGACTGGATTGATAGTTATTGTTATAAGCAAACTCGGCGAAAGGAAGACATTTCTCTCAGTCCATACTGAATGAGATAATGCAAGCTCTAAGCATGTCTTCGAGAATTTGATTGACCCGCTCCACCTGACCACTTGATTGAGGGTGGAAAGCGATACTGAAGGAAAGATGGGTTCCCATGGCAGTTTGGAAACTCTCCCAGAAATGAGATGTGAAAAGACTACCACGGTCTGAATTGATCTCTAGTGGAACACCATGAAGTGAAACTATTCGAGAAATATATAGGTCAGCGAGCTGACTAGCAGTGATACTCTCTCGAACAGGTAGGAAGTGCGCCACTTTGGAGAGACGATCAATGACTACGAAGATAGCATTATTCCCTCTCTTGGTCCTGGGAACGCCAGTGATGAAGTCCATACCAACTTTATCACATTTCCATTCAAGAATAGCTAAAGGCTGAAGGGTGCCAGCAGGTCTCTGATGCTCTGCCTTAACGCGACGACAAACGTCATAGTTAGCAATAAATTGAGCAATTTCTCTCTTCATCCTAGTCCACCAGAACCTCTGGCGTAGGTCCTGATACATCTTAGTACTACCAGGATAAATTGTGAGAGGAGATTCATGCGCCTCCTTAAGGATCAGTTGTCGCAGATGTTGATTCTTGGGAACCACCAAGCGATTCACAAAGAAAACAACACCGCGATCATCCATAGAGAAACATCCACCAACTCCCTTCTTAATGTTTCTCTTGATTCGGGAAATTCCCGTGTCCTGCTTTTGAGCTGCGATAATCCGATCCTCAAGATCAGGTTTCACCACCAAGGTAGAAAGGAATCCGTGAGGAGCTATGTGAAGGTTAAGCTTACAAAATTCCTCATGGAGAAGTGGTTGGCCCTGCTGCAACATGAGATTGTTGCAATAGGATTTACGACTTAGCGCATCAGCCATAACATTGGCTTTGCCTAGAGTGTAAGTAATCCCTAGATCATAATGCGAGATCACCTCCAACCAATGTCTTTGCCTAAGGTTCAAATCTGGTTGGCTGAAGATATACTTGAGACTCTGGTGATCGGTGTAGATCTCGCAACGTTTACCAAGAAGGTAATGTCGCCAGGTCTTGAGTGCATAGACTACGGCTGCAAGCTCTAGATCATGTGTAGGATAATTCTCCTCATGTGGATGCAACTGTCGAGATGCATAGGCAATCACATGACGATCCTGCATAAGAATGCAACCTAGTCCCTGTCGTGAGGCATCGCAGTAGATAACAAAGTCCTTAGTGAAATCCGGTGGCACAAGTATGGGAGCAGAAGTCAGGCATCTTTTCAGTTCCTGAAAACTATACTCACACTGTGGGACCACTCGAACTTTTTATCTTTCTTGAGAAGTTCCGTGAGAGGTTTGGCCACTTTAGAGAAGTTTTTAACAAAGCGGCGACAATAGCTGGCTAGACCAAGGAAACTCCTAACTTGTTTAACCATTTCAGGTGGATTCCAATCAAGAACGGCCTAAACTCTCTCGGGATTGACATCAATGCCCTTACCAGAGATTATGTGGCCTAGGTAGGTCACTTTTGGCAACCAAAATTCACACTTGGAGAACTTGGCATAAAGGCGGTGCTCTCTGAGTTTTTCTAACACAAGTCTAAGATGTTCGGCATGCTCTTCCTCGTTCTTCGAGTAAATAAGAATATCATCGAGGTAAACCACGACGAACTTATCTAAGTACTCCATGAAGATTGAGTTCATCAAGCAGGAGAAAGTGGCTGGGGCGTTGGTTAGACCGAAGGACATGACGGTGTACTCGTACTGGCCATAACGAGTGACAAAAGCCGTTTTAGGAATGTCCCCGTTTCTGATCTTGATTTGGTGGTAGCCTAACCTCAAATCCATCTTGGAAAAGACTGAGGATCCAGCGAGCTGATCATACAGATCATTGATCCTGGGGAGCGGATAGTTGTTCTTTATCATGACCAAATTAATGGGACGATAATCTACAACCATCCGGTCCATACCATCCTTCTTCTTGACGAAGAGGACGGGGCAAGCCCAAGGAGAAGAACTAGGACGGATGAAACCCTTTTGCAAGGACTCATCAAGTTGTTTCTTAAGCTCGGCTAGTTCTAAGGGTGCCATCTTGTAAGGTCTCCTAGAGATTGGAGCAGTTCCTGGGATAAGATCTATGACGAACTCTACATCTCTGTCAGGTGGAACACCTGGTAGTTCCTCTGGAAAGACATCCGGAAAGTCATGGACTACCGAGATATCTTCAAGGTCTGGAAGAGGGCTGGCATTAAGAGAATAGAGTTGACGCCTTGCAACTCTAGTGGAGACAGTTACTATCTTGCCAGATGGGTGTGTAAGCTGAATGGACCTGGTGTAACAATCAATCTTGGCATAATGAGCTTTCATCCAGTCCATACCCAATATGATGTTAATATCTGTAGACTTGAGGGCTATAAGTGATGCAAGGAATACAAGTCTGTCTACAAGGATTTCGTTACCATGGCTTACACTAGAAGTTTGTCATTTGGATCCAGGAGTTTGAATGAGTAGCGGGGAGGGCATATCACAAAATGACATGTCGTGCAAGCGGTCATAGCTTTCAGAAATGAAGGAATGAGAGGCTCCAGTATCGAACAGAACCGATGCTGGATGACAGTTGACAAGGAGTGTACCAAGAACAACGTCTGGATCATCATGAGCGTACTTAGCTGAGACGTGATGCACACGTCCATGTTTAGGGTGAGCTGACTTGGCACTGATCATCTTGCGTGATGGCTTACCATGGCCAACAGACTTCTCGGGCTGGGGTGGAGCTACACTGGTCCGAGTGCAATGTGGCCTGGCTCTCCGCACTTGTAACAAATCTTAGAGATAGGACGTGGACCCGCATTGGCAGGTAGTCCACCAATAGGCCTGGGTGGAGCATACTGCTCAACTGGATAGGGTGCCACATAAGATGGCCTCCGTACATATCTGGGTGAAAGAGCGGAGTTCGGAACCCAAATCCGGCGTTTCTGAGAACTAGAACCAGAGTAAGATCCTAAATCACGGGTGTGCTTACGAGACTCCTCATAAGTGAACTGAGTTGTCTCTGCATTAATGGCCTTGTTCACAAGATCCTGGAATGTATCACAATGATGCAGGTGGAGATCACGACGCAACTTGGGGTTGAGACCCTTCCGGAACCTAGCCTGCTTCTTGGCGTCCGTAGACACCTCTTCTGTGGCATAATGGGCGAGGTTCTCAAACTCTCTACTATAAGCGTCAACAACCATCTTACTCTGGGTGAAACTACAGAACTCTTCTCTCTTGCGATCAATGAGGGCCTGAGGTATGTGATGCTCGCGAAAAGCCTCAGTGAAATCCCTCCAGGTAGGAATCTGGCCAACTGGAAGCATAGCCTCATAGTTCTGCCACCAAAGACTAGCGGGACCTTCCAGGTGATATGTGGCATAGGTGACCTTGTCATCTTTAGCTACGTTAGCGGAACGCAGCTTATGAGTGATGCTATGGAGCCAGTCATCTGCATCGAGTGGCTCAATAGAATGATGAAAGGTGGATGGGTGCAATCGAATGAAGTCATGAATGGTTGCAGACCCTTTGAACTGATGTGCGGTGTTCTCCTCAATACGTGCCAACAAGCGGTTAGACTCACACTTGTTCCTCTCCATCTCTAACATGAACTCTGTCAATGAAGGTTGGTCGGGAGGATCCTCATCCCTACCATCTCCGTGGTTCTGGCTACGAGCAACAAAACTTCGCTTAACTGTTGACATCCTGGAAAACGAAACCAAGGACAAAATCAACATCAACTATAGACTATAGAATGTAGGGCAAGGAAATTAGTAACTCTCGAACTCCTAGGGCAATTCCGGCAGCATAGCGGCAGTAAAATGCTCAGAATGAGACATCCTTCTAAAATGGGGTAGTAACATACTCAACATCATCACTCAAGGTTCTGAGATAATACTGAACAGGCTACACCGGAAGTACTCGAAAACTGGGGTATGACTCTGATCAACCAATCCTATGGGACTACGGAGTAGTAACACGTGATCCTGATAGACGAAAGAGAAAGCCTAGTTCCTTAGCCTTGTAGGAAAGATAGGATGACTCAGATCAGAAGGCCATGAGGTATAAGAAGTAAAAAGAGCCTTACGTTCCTTCCCACAATCAATTCCCTTACATAACTAAAGAGTTTCTAGACTCAACTTCGACCAGTTTGGCTTGGTAATCCTACAGACAGTCAAGCTCTAATACCAAAGCTGTCAGGACCCCGATTCTATGCCACACCGATCTAGCATGTAACACCTCATATCACTTTGCGGCCTCACGCACGGTATTCCCATGGGTGTCGCCTTACCATGCCCGGGACCGTTTGCGCCTTTTGTCACATGTATATGATAGTGTCGCTAGCATCCATATGGCAAAGAAACCGGGCTGACATGGCTAGTCGTGAACCCAAAGTGGCACTAACTTACAGGTACAGGCATACATGACCCAGCAATGAACGTGTCGGTCATCAGCGAGTGAATCCGAGCTGTAGCAACTGGGCTAGCAGGACTCCGGTAAACCGGGTTGTAGTAGGCTAACAGGACTCCGGTAGACACCGCGTGACATTTCCCTGAAGGGACAGACACAGGAACGAAGAAGGACACATGCCGGCCAGCCTAAGTGTTCCGGAGCAGTAGCAAGCTACCAGGGCTTAGTGGAAGCACTAGGAGACATTTCCCGGTAAGAGAGGCTACTAAGGATAAACAACTAGATAGTCAGATCCCACACATAGCAATACACATTACACATACGCATAACATGCACGTATGTGCTGTACAACATGGCATCACAACATAACTCAACAACTCATATAGATAAAGGCTCAGAAGAGCCATCATAGCATTATTACAAACAGGGGTCACATGACCCAACATTCAAAGCAGACAAGCAACAAGTGGAAGCATTACATGTCTGGGTACAGACATCTATAAATGAAAAAGGCTGAAGAGCCTGACTATCTACAACATCCGATCAAGATCGTAGCTGAGGTACAAGCTACTTGTCGAAGCCCACGAGAACACTAGTAAGACCGAAGTCTCCGCTGCAAAAACGTAAATAAAGCAACATGAGTACAAAGGTACTCAGCAAGACTTACATCAGATCCTATCATACATGCACTTGTATCAAGAGGGTAATGTGGGGTTTAGTTACATCAAGCCAGCTTTGACTCAGTGGCTATCCCGTTCTATGACTACGAGAACTTCTTTGAGGTGAGATGGCGCACACGAGTCCACTAATCACCACACAATACACTACCATGGATTCATCACCGTCTCCCTACGAGAAGGCCATCCATAGAACTCACACTTGTCTTGAGAATTTTAGAGTATCCACTTCAAGTTGTCTATGTACCACGTAAGCATCCAAGAAGTCCATAACCACGGACCCGGCTATTCGAATAGATCATGTTAACCCTGCAGGGGTGTACTTCTTCACACACGCTCTTGCCACTTACCGCCATGCACACGTCATGTATCTCAGCAACCTTCAACCGGAAGCCTGGCGAGGGTGTCGGCCACGACCTAACTAACCACACAAGACTCTAGTCCAGGTTTATCGCCTATTCGGGTTCCATCCGCAAGGAGATCCGGCCCGTGTGTCGCTCACGGCCCCAAACGATGTGTATAGGGTTCCCAAGCCCACCTCGCCGGATGGATCTATGCTTGGTACACCGTGCCACTTGTGCCTAGTCTGTCCCAAGCCCACCTGGATGGGTGCCACTTGGTAGACTGCTAACACTACCTACAAACACCAGAAACTAGTTGCGACTCCTGGACAGAGATCAAGTTGGTTAATAAGTCGAGAGGGCTTGGAGCGCCCGGAGCCCAATGTGTGGTAGTATCGAGTCATTGGACAACATACATAGAACTCAGTGCTTAAGGACGGTTCTAGCGAGACAACCCACCATGTACTCCTACATGGCCTCTCACCGCTACCTTTATGAAATCGTGTTCACACACTTAACCCTCAGCACCAGAGCATATCATAACACTCCAATTCATTCCCAATGAATCAGACCTGACACAACTCTAAGCAATAGCAGGCATGGCATGGTAGGAACACAAGATGGCTCAATCAACTCCTACACATGCTAGTGGGTTTCAACTATTTACTGTGGCAATGACAGGTCATGCAGAGGAATGGGTTCAACTACCGCAGCACAAAGTAGCAGTTGAAACGTTGTTGTCCTAATGCAATAACTGAGAGCAGGAGCGAGAGAGTAGGATTGTATCGGAATGAACAAGGGGGTTTGCTTGCCTGGTAGATCAACAGAGGAGGCACTGCTTCACAGATAGGTACTGTGGAACGGTCTCCAGAGCAAGACCTATTGAGAAGGAACGGTGCCAACAATCAATACACAAGCATATGCAACAATATGATGCATGAACATGGCATGAAGATGTGATGTTGTTTGAGCTAATGCAATGAGCATTCATTAGGTTGAAGTCCATTTGAAACAAAGGTTCAAATGCAACTCCAAAATAAGCCCTTTATAAATGCCATTTTAGAGTTTCACTTATACAGTAGGTATAAGTTGGTTTGTCATGCATTAAACTAGTACAAATGGATAGATTGCAATTATTTTGATAATTTTTCATATATAAATTATTTCAATCTGAGCTACGGTTGAATTTCTATGATTTTTTGAAGTTTATATCATTTTCTGGAATTTCGTGATTAAAATTTAAACCAGAAAAGGTTAATTGCCTCAGCATCGCGTCATGCCTGCGTCAGCAGTCAACAGTGCTGACCAGGTCAAACCTGATGTGTGGGGTCCACACGTCAGTGTCTCAGTTAACTAACATAGTTAGTTAACTCTAATACTAACGTAACTACAAATTAGCAGGGCAGGGCCCACTGTTAGTGTCTCTGGGGGCGGGGGTGGTAATTAGTGCCTAACTAAAGGCCACGTTCAGCCCACCGGAGTTTTGGCCGGCGACGACCAACAACGCGGCGGCGACTCGCCGGACTTGCGCTACAAGCGGCGGCTGGTCGCGCGGAGACCACCGGGGCGTAGCCCATCCTCGTCCGCATCCAGGGGAGCAGATGGGAAGCCGCGGGGGCGCCGGAGCTCGCCGGAGCGAAGCTCGCGACGGCGGCCGAAGCTCGGCTCGAGCGGGCGCATAGCTACAGAGCGCGGGGAGGCAGAGGAGAAGGAGGGACCGATGCAGGGGCTCACGGCGGGCTCGGGGACATCGTCGGAGAGCTCGGGGGAGGCTGGAGTCGGTGGGGCGACGTCGGAAGGTGGAGCCCGAGGAGGAAGACGATGGCGATGGCGGTGTTCCAGGGCATCCGGCACCGTGCGTCTCGACAAGGAGGCGTAGCCCACAGCGGTGGGGCACGTGGGCACGACGGCGAGGCGAGAGGGAGGTTGTGGCCGCGTCGGCGTGCGGCGGCGCTTTCCGGTGCGTTCGGGCGTCGCGGAAGAGAGCGGGAGAGAGAAGGGGAGAGGCGCAGGAGAGAGGGAGTGAGGACAGGGGGGAGCTGGGCGCTTCTGGCGAGGCCAAGTCAAAGAGGGGAGAGGGCAGACAGGCAGCTGTCATGGTGCGCATGCGCGTGGCGTGCGGCGACCACGCGCCCTGTCCCTCTGGCGCGAGGAGGGGGACGACTGGCTCGTCCAGCTGGGTGGGCCGGCCTGCTGGGCCGCACAGTGCCAGGCCACAGGTAGGTCCAGGTAAGGTTTTGTCCCTGTTTTGTTTTTCTTTTCTATTTTCTGACATTTGTTTTGATTTAATAAAAATACTAAATCATTTTATTTTCTTATGCCAATTTTTGTAGGAGCTAGTTATATTATTCCAGAGCTCCTCAACAATTAGCATAATTTTTGGACATATATTATATATATAACATATATATATATATATCCAAGGAAAAATAATTACTGGATTAATCCAAATGCCCAAAATAAATATCTATGAGCTCCTGAAAATATTGGTTTGATTTTTTATCTCTGTCCAATATTTTTCAGAGAGTAACATGAACATTTTCTTGGACCTTTTTGGAGCACTTTTTATTTGGGCCATTTCTAAAAATGATTTCTGAGGGTTTCACAAATCCCCATTTCAAATTTAAATGGAATTTAAACATGATGCACACATGACTAGCTAGCCTCGAGCATACCAGAACTAGGGATGTGACAGGACCTCAGAGCGAGGGCCCAGGCGAGATGCGTCCTGGGCGCGCCGGGGGGCCGCGGCGCGCTCGCGTGCAACCGCAGGGGGGAGGCGTGGCGCGGTGGGCGCCGGGCTTGGCGGAGGAGGGGAGCTCCTGGCGACGTCGCTGTAGGACCGGCTGGACTCGCCCTCGGACTCCATCCAGCGGCGCGCGCTAGCGGGGCTGAGGTCGAGGTCGCCAGCGGAGTCGGACGGGGGCGCCATGGGGCGGTGGGGAGAGGCTGGGGGGAGGGCTGAGGGAGGAGGGCTACCGACGTGGGCTCGTCGGTGGCGGGGTTGGTGGGGCTAGGCAAGGAGGGAGGGGGAGGGAGCAGAGCGGGAGCGGGACTCCATCTCACCAACCTGTTGTTTTTCAAGGCCAATGGTATGGGTACAAATGAGGTGAAACAAGTGTTGGATGCATATTGCCAGGCTACTGGGCGGTGAATTAACTATGACAAATCCTCAATATATTTTATTAAGAGTGTCCGCGAAAGTGTCCATGATGAGATTAAAGGGCTACTCAATGTTTCAAATGAGACTCTTAATGAGAAATACCTGGGTATGCCTTCTGATATTGGAGCTTCAATAAACGGTGCTTTCAAATATTTGAAGGACCGACTGTGGAGTAAAATCCAGGGATGGATTGAGAATACTATGTCTATGGCAGGGAAAGATGTATTAGTAAAGGCGATAGCTTAGGCTGTTCCGGTGTATTACATGTCTTGTTTTAAACTTCCAAGAGGCCTTTGCGAGCATCTGAACATGCTCATTAGGAAGTTCTGGTGGGGCAGCAAAGAGGGACATCATAAACCGCATTGGGTAACTTGGAAATAAATGACTCAACCTAAAGCAATGGGAGCCTTGGGGTTTAAGGATTTCAAGCTTTTCAATCTGTCCATGATAGCAAGACAGGCGTGACGCATCCTACAACATCCTGGGTCTCTTAGTGCACACGTGTTGAGAAGTATATACTACCCAAACTCCACCATATTTCATTCAACCATTGGCAACCATCCAAGTTAGATTTGGAGGGCTATCATAGAAGGAAGAGATGTGTTGAAGCAGGGTTTAATAAAATGTATTGGAAGTGGCCAGACCATAAACATATGTGTAGATAATTGGTTACCTAGAGATGAGATGTTACGACCCTATGGGTGCATATCTGCAAACCCCCGGGAGTTGGTGTCTGAGCTGATAGACGCGACCTCTACCACCTGGAATAGGGGGCGTATTCAGGAGGTGTTTATGCCAGTGGACATCCCAGTGATCATGATCATTCCTATATGTACGCAAAACATGGAAGATTTTTGGAGCTAGAACTTTGAGTGCTCAGGAAAGTTCTCAGTTCATTCGGCATATAACATGTTAGTATCCACGAGACGGGGGAGAGAGTCCTGGTTGGAGGGCACTACCGGTTCTTCAAGCTTGAACATGGAAGAAGGAGCATGGAAAGAAGTTATGGGACATTCAGGTATCAGGGAAGATCAAGATGTTCCTGTGGAGGTTGTCGAAGCATTCTATACCGATGGAGGACGTAAGATCTCACAGGTATATGAAAAACTCAAGCTCATGTGGTCTATGTGGAGGACCGGACTCATGGAGATACTCACTCTTAGAGTTTATGGTGGCATGGTGTACTTGGGCATTAGCGGATGATGAACTGGCCAACCACTTGATTACCACTATGGAGCCGAACGCAAAATGCTGGCTATTTTCATTGATAGAGAATTTGCCTCACTCGAAGTTCATCCAAATAGCAGCCACACTATGGTAAGCAATCCACGAGGGTATTTTTCAAAGTCAATAGGGGATGCATGCATTCATCAGAAGATACCTGGCGGACCTAGAAATTTATAAGAGAGAAGAAGCCAGCACAAGGGTCGGATGGTGTTCTGTTAACAAGAAGAAGCAGTCACGAGAAAGCTCCACCGGCTGGTGTGTCTAAAATACACGTTGATGCAGGTTTGTCACGTCCGGTGAGAGGAGGCACGGCTGTGGCTATGTGTAGGGATGGCCGGGGCTTCTTCCTTGGGAGTTCTGCACTGGTGGTTCAAGGTGTCCTTCATCCGGCTATTCTTGAGACGATCATGTGCCAGGAAGCACTCTCTTTAGAGGAAGATCTGAACATCCAACTCATGATTATTGCTTCTGACTCCAAGCAAGTGGTGGGTGACATAAACATAGGTAACCATGAAAGATATGGTACGGTCATCAAGGAAATTCAACATAGAGCTCATCATTTTTATGTGTAGTTTTACTTATGGGAGTCATGACTCGAATGAAGAGGCACGTAGTTTAGCAAAATTTGCTCATTCTTTAGGCTCAGGACGCCATGTGTGGCTAGGCCATTCTCATGATCCGAGATGTATCCCACAAACCGTGTTTTTTACCATTAATAAAGTTCGGATTACCCCTAAAAAAGTACAAGATATTACTTTTATTGATATTTCTGAAAGGAAAATATATATTATATTTAATTTTTTAAAACATTTAGGAAAATTATAAAGTTAATATATTCCAAAACTTTCAAAAAGGCAAACAATTTTTGAATACATATATTCTAAAACTGAATTTTTTTATTTAAAAAACATGATTTTAAAATATATTAATGTTGTATAGAGAATTTGTTAGAGTATTTTTAAAAATATTGATAGCATTAAAAGTATATTCACATATTTCAGGAAAAAGTACATGATATTAAAAAAAGAATGTTAATCACGTGTTAATAAATGTTAAAAATGCATAAAAAAGTTGTTCATGATGTACACGGCAAAATGTACATCGTGCATGAAAAAACTAGACACTAAAACATATGTTAAAAATGTTAAATCATGTATTGTAAAAATGTAAACGGGGAAATTAAAAGCATTCTATTCAGCCCAAGTAACCTCACCCATGGTGACTCTCCCTCCCCCCCACAAAGCCCCTCCCATGGCCATGTCTAACTCATCCCATCGTGTGATATATCTATTTTGCATCATGATTTCTTACAATTATTTATCTTATTTTAAAGTTATATTTGATATTATGATGCAATTCTAGTGTCTTTCCTCTCTTAAAATGCAAGATAAACCAAAAGGAGATAGAGTACCGGCAGCTGAAATTCTGACCTAAAAAGCTACAACAGAGATAACAATTCTCCGGAACTCAAAATGAAGTGAAATTTTACACAGATTTATTTTGAAATATATAAAAAAATATTGAAAGAAAGAAGTACCTAAGAAGAACCTCAGTAGGCCCACAAGTGAAAGGGGCGCGACCCCCCACCCCCAGACCACGCCACCTGGACTTGTGGGGCCCACAGAGGTCCACTCCCGACGTTCTTCCCCTATATGAAGCCATTTACCTACTAAAAATCTGCTCTATTTAGTGAAAAAAAACTAGTGACAAACCAAAAAACGTCACCTAAAATCATTTTTTGTGATGGCCAACCGTCACCAGCCTTTTCCCTCCTGGGGTATCCCACTTGGGTGCGTTGGTGACGTTCTGGCCTTGTTTTAGGCGATGCATTTGGCCGTCGCTGCGTATATCCATATTCTGCGACAATTTGTGGCATTATAGAAAAAATGTTCTGTGGGCTTGAAAACAAAGTTTTGGGGTTTTATCTAATGGTCGTTACTTGAGATGCTCGTAATGAAATCCATTGTTTTTTTCGTGCATGCTATCATTTTACTAAACTATGAGATGAAATATTGATTCTCAAATAAAGCATGAACAGAAAAATATGATCACAGAAAATAATATAGCATTAACTGTTAAGACATGGAACAAACATTTGGTACGTCAATAACACCATTCCCAAAAGTATTGCACGCCACGAGTAGGAGTGTTCGAGCATAAACAGGAAGTGCAACAGCAACATAGAACTACTCTTCATCAGATTTTCTAGATTACACAGATTGCCCACGCATGGGTTTGACAAATACGATAACCTCATCACCTCCATGGTGGATCAGGAAGAGCTGTGTGTCTCCAACTGCCATTTTGTACAAGGAAAGTAAATCCTTGTAGCCATCCAGTACGATGAGGCGTCCATCTTTTTCTGGCGTCGAGTATATCAACCATATGTCAGTATCACGATAGATAATAATTCTTATTTCACCATTTCAATCCATCTGATCAGGCAAAACATGACTGGGGGGAGTCTCTGTTGCAATAACACAATTGTTACATGGTATGATGGCATATTTTAAATAACAAAGGTTGTACTATGAACGCTAACAAAAATAAATATTACCAACAATTTCTTCCTAACGTTGAACTCGGTCAGAGTGTCCATCAGTAGCTTGTATAGTGTAGAACTTTGTTCATGTGCATATATTCGCACAAGCGATTCAATATTTTAGCAAAACTCACGACATATTGCATCTCTTTCCATTACATGTGGTTCCAGCAGTGAGTTTCATGTTGTCTGGTATCTCTTGTGTTTCTTCTGACATAGGATAGCAAGCTGAGCAGATATACATAAAAAAGATTGAGAACATGTGTAGATATTCATATTTAAGACTATTAATAACAGGCAAGTAAACGCAAGTCTATGTAAGAAAAGTATGTATGTTTGAGAACACTTATACAGATGAAGATTGGAACATTGTCCAAATCCACATCGATTTGAGGTCCATGTGTGCTAATATCGAAGTATAGCTTCATACAACTTAGAATTTGTATTTTTGGCAAATTCTCTTCAAGTTGGTAAATATTTTCCCTTTATAGTTTACGAGAGAACAATAGAAAAGAAGGGCATGCTTTGTTTTAAGTCGGGGCTTAGCAGAGGGATTTTGAAATAAAAAATAACCAGCCTTGCAAAATTGTTTTCTTGCAAAGCACAGGATGAACTGTGGATATATGGAAGGATGACAATAGTTACGCATACAAGTAATAAATTACTACATATATCAATTGTCCATTAATTCACAGTGGCTTGTGTTAGCATGTTCACAAAATTTAACAATGGCTTGCTCTTTTTAAATACTTGCACAAAACAACAAGAAGAATGTGCAAGAGATCATATGCCTATTCAAGCATTAACAAAGATGTGCACTGTGGCATAAATTACACAAAGTTGTAATGTTCTATTTTTAGCATATGTCCTAATTTATACATGGATAGCTATTGTTAGGATTTTTATAAAGCAATATGAATGATATAAAATCTGATCAATACTCTTTTGTAATTATGAAGCAATCATCAAAAACTAGCTGCATGTTTGTTTACATAGCAATTGGACTGTTTGTCAGTTGCATGCAGACCGGCCATGGTCATGCCCTGAACATTGCCCAAACTCATAGAACACTTGTACTATTTCATCAAGCAGCTAACAGCAATTCAAGCACACCATGATTGAGAAAATAGCCAACGAAAAAACCATATCGTCCTGTCTTCAAAGCCAACTGGAAGTCTTATGAAGAAGGTTTTGGCATACATTACATGGTCATTGTTGCACAAACCCTTGGTGCCCAAACACTTTGGGCACTACAAATCCAAACCATCGATTCACTACATAGATATCATTCACACTTGATTCAAACCGAAACCAAAGATATTAAAGAAGAATTTACCTGCATTTTGTCTCAATGAATCGGCATGCCTAGGGTTTCTCGAGTTCATCAAGGTGGTCGACAATGGTGGAAGTGGCTATAGGCGGAGGCAGTCTTCTGCGGAGATGAGAGACGACAAAGGGGACGGCAATCCCGCACGGGAGTTGACGGCGAGAGGGGGATTTGGGGATTGGTATGGGGAGCAGAGCTAGCTTAGTGTGGAAGAATATCAGCGCCAACATTGATGTGACTATATGTGAGCATCTCCCCTACGTGGGGCCACTTGATAGCGATAGAAAAAAAATCATTAGAATAGAAAAATTGGCGTCCTAGAGTCGAACCAAGGACCTGATGCACTTACGGATTTGCACGTAACCAGTTGGATCATATACGAGTAAAAACACTTGAACCAAGTATATGGCATGCCTTCCATTTGTAGTCACGTGCTGCTATTACTCTATGGTGCCATCCCATGACCATGATCACTACTTGAAACCGGATGTCATTGTCGTGGTGACCATCTGAGTTGGATGCCAATGGTGTGGTCACCGTCCGAAATTGGATGCCAGTGCCATGGTGATCACCTGAGTTGCATGCCAGTCAGTCTGAAACCGGATCCCCGTGCCGTGGTGACCACTTGAATTGCATGTAAAAAAAGGTGTGGTCACTGCTTGAACTAGATTAGTGTCGTGGTGACCACCTGAATTGCATGCAAAATGGCGTTGTCACTGCCTGAACCGGATGGAATGGTAGCGCATCAGTTAAATGGATTCCATGGAGAACTAAATAAAACATATACTAGATAATAACTAATGGCATTAGAATATTAGCAAAACTACTTGCATAAATAACAAGCATATTACTAGAAACCTAACAGGACTACTTGAAACACTACAAAATTTGCTCTATTTTGTGATGTTTCACTTCTGTCACGTATAACCATTTTTGGTCATGGAAAATACCCCGACGACGTTTTCCTGCCATCACCCCCACCGTCACCGAAGCGCCATCATAGAAAATAAAATCTTGACGGTACCACTTCCTCCGTCACGTAAGATCGTATCTTAGGTGACGAACCAAAAAACGTCACCCAAACTATCTTCTGTGACGGCCAAAAAATGTCCATCTAATCTGACGAAGTTTTATGGTATACTAACAACCGACCGACCATGTTTGACCAGTCAGCTAATCTGACGTACGGGCCCATAATATGTTGACATGGCATCTTACAGCTGGACCCGTCCGAGGTTTTATCACTGATGGTGCCCATCAATAATAATCAGGTTTGACCGGTCAAAGATTGTGACATGTGGGCCCATGGAATGCTGATGTGGTTGCTTACATGTGGGCTCGGAATCTGGTGACAACACACATTTCCATCACTATTACTGTCACAGTTTATTCATTGCTGCAACTACCAAAAAAATTTGAATTTGAATTTTAAAATTTGTAAAATATCAAATTTGAGAATGAAATGACTTTCTTAACACTGAAAACAGGCATGCTTAACAAAAATGTGATAATGATCAGTCAACTGATGAAGTATCACACATGACATAAAAGGAAATGGACAGAGTACCACACATTACAAAATATAATAAGGGGCAACAATAAGTTTCTGGACGAACAAGACCACCATCAGGGTAGTGACATGCTGTTATCAAAGCCGCCCAAAGTGGGCTGCAACATGATGTTGTAATAGCCCCCCAAAGTAGGCTGCAACATGCTTTTATCAGAGCAGCCCTGCATCCTTAAGAGAAAACCGAAAGCTCCTTCCAGTTGTGATTGCTTCTTTTCCATAGAAGCAGTTTTCTCCTCTTGTGCCTTCTTGAGAGCTGCAATTTCATCTACCTGCTTTGTTTTCATCTCTTCGATTCCCTATTGCTGCACTGCCATCCTTGCATTAAGCTCTTCTTGATACCTTTCAGCTACTGATCTCGCAACTACCTCCGGAGTTGCAAGCCTCTCTTCAAGCTCTGTAATGCGTTCATGAGAGGTTGCCTTCTGCCTGGAAGCAGATGAATCTCCCATGCTTGCGAGGATCGTGCTATGCTTGGAAGCACCCTTAAGAACCTCAGCAACAATCTGCACATCTATTTTTGGCTCTTCACCTTGTGCTAGAGTTGCGCCTTGCCTGTCCTTCATTTACTTTCGCAATATCACTACTGCAGGATGGTCCAAACGTGACAGTCGAATCAGAGACCCTTCGACGAAACTGTGTGTGATGCATCAATCACAAACGGTGATGTAATAAAACCGTCAAAAAAGATGCAAAACATTTGTGATGGCAGTGACAACAAACACGGTTCATACTAGAGTTGCGTGTGCGATGAGTGGAAAATGGTTAATCCAGAAGAACTATTTGTGATGATGCAGGACAACAGAAACGGGCAGCCAGATGAGGGTGTGTGAAATATATGACATATAATTCACTAGGATGAACTATGTGTGATTAGGCAACACAATGGAAACGCTTCAACTGAACAAGATGTGTGTGATACGCGGTAAACATGTCTGTAATCAGAAATGTGTGCGAAGACCAATAATAACATAGACCATTGTTGCTAATAAGCCGTGTGATTTGCTCTGTCTATAAAAGAATAACATGTGTATATATATAACTGAAATAAACATCCAATTACATAAGTGACTATACAGATCATTCGCACACACCTCAATAAACAATTGCATGCATCCTAAACTAGGAGAAACGATCGTCTAGTCATCTACTTCTTGTGACTCTCCCGCCACTGCTCTGTGGCTCGATCCCTCGTCTGGGGCGGGAAGAAGACACTCCCTCATGTCAACGATCCGCATGTACATCTCGTAGCTTGTGTACGCGTCCTTGGCCGCGTACTTGACGTGTTGTTCATCCAGTCTCTCATGCCAGACATTGTGCGAGGCGTTCTTGTACTTCTTGCTCTCATCCTTCATCTTCATGTAGTAGGGGTCGATGATGGCCGAGGCGAGGTCAACCAGGGAATTCTGTTTGTTGTTGTTGCTGCCCCAGACCTTGTCGTGGTCCTGGATGTTGACAAGATTCTGACATTTCAAGCCTGAAACCTTGAGCGCTTTTAGATCGTTGGTGGTGTCCACCGTAGCAAAATTGTAGTTGGAGTTGTTGATAAACCTAGAGAAATGCTCGCAAGGCCTTGTGGCCAAGTGGTAGTGGTAGATGAGGACGTCATGTCGCACACACAACTGGGCGATGGCAACCATATGATCGTGCCCGACATGACCGATGGTGTACTCGAGGTCGAAGCCGACCACTTGGTACTTGTCCTCGGCAAGCAACTGCTCCATAGTTTGGATGGAGCTCTCCACTGAGACCAGATCATTCGTGTACACCATTGAGAGGGCCTTCCCCCTCATGTGGGTGTCCACTACGTGATTCATGGTGAACTGCCCGCCATTGTCGTTGTCGGCCGCTGGGAGCGCCATTGGAGCCATAGGGAGCGCTATTGGAACCGCTGGATGTCCTATCTGTATGTGTCATCATGGATGTGCTTATTGCGTCATGTGGCGTGAGAGATGAAGGTAAATGGCTGCAGGAATAAATGGGGGCCGGGCGGCCTGGATTCTCGACATGTCTGCATGGCAGTTTTTGCAGTGGGTAACTGCAACATCGCACCGTGCCCGGCACAACCGCATGCACACGAATGTCCGTGATCGTGCGCCAGCCCCAAACACTTGCAGCGCGCGTGGGGGGACGAGGGCAGAGCGCCCGGAGGGACGTGAGATTAGAGCGCGCACGGCGGGACGCGAGCAGAGCATGCTGCGGCCGCCTCAATCGCAAGCAACCACACACATAGAGCAGTTGAACACATAGGAAATCATCACCTACAAGCTAGCTGACAGTTGCGTCGCTGCGTAGACAGTGGCCGTGTGCTACTACCTCTGTCTTTGTCTATTAGTCCCCTTTATATTCTGTGCCATACTTTGCCCTTAAATTTAACCAACAAAATGTTAATGCATGTTATAAAAATTATAGAATTGGAAACTATCTTCAAATATGAATCCAACTATATAATCTTTGGCGACATGCATTCGTATTTTATTAGTTAAATCCTACTTATAAACTAGGACAGGGGTATAGTAGGTAATTAAATCGCAAACATTTTTTATTAACCGCATGTGTGCGTGGCCTTTCGTCCTTCTCTCACACGTCTTGTCACCCCGCTACCGTAGATGGCTTACAGCGCAAGCTTGCTCAGCGCACGGGGGCATTCTTTTGGCCAAACGGTGGCTCGAAGTGGCGCCAATGAATCATCGGTGAGCCCATTCCCGCGCAACCTCACAGGTTCCCGTGCAAGCTTCCCACCCGACTTGGTGAAATCCCCCAAAATCCCAATGCTTACTGGCCTGCTATATAAACCCTCACGGCCGACGAGTCCTGCGTCGCATTTTCCCCTCCCTCCATGTAGCTTATCTCGTCTGCTTCTCCCACAATAGCCAATGGCACATGTCCGTCATCATCCCTCAGCCACTCCGCCATCATTAGAGGACAGCTCCAGCTGGGAGGCTACACCGAGGCGGCGGCGCAGTCCCCGGCGTAGTGTAGTGGCCGTGGTGTCCTTGTTGGGTGTGCGCAGAACGCCCACCACACGCTCCGCCGCCACTGCCCGTCCATAGCTTTTGCTGGCTACCGTTGCCGCCACACCACCATCAAAACCCAGGGCCATTGCCCGCTCCGCCGTCGCGGCCCGAAGGTAGGAGGTGGCCGTAGTGGCCGCCACCCCATTGCCGACCACCATGGCCATCACCCGCTCTGCCACCACGGCCCGAAGGCGGGAGGTGGTGGTCATGGCCGCCACCTCATCATCGGCCGCCATGGCCACCAGCCCACCGTCGACCGTCGGGGTCATCACCCGCTCCACCACCACCGCCCGATGGCGGGAAGTGGAGGTGGAGGCCCGCACGTGCATCCGCGACCTTGCGTGCTACACCGAGTTCCTGTGGGAGGAGGAGGAGTGGCTTGTCGAGCACGCAAAGAGCCTCACCGCCACTGTGGCCGCGGCACATGCTGCCTCAGAGGCAAGGAATCAGGAGATCTATGAGGAGAACCACCGCTTTGAGAGGGGTCATCTGGAGCGGCAGAGGGTGTTCGAGGTGAGCGTCGCTGAAGGAGTAGCGGCGGCAGGCACCGTATTGCAGTTGTCCAGCTCGTTGGTAGGCTCCTCCTCCTTAATGAGCGCGCTCGGCAGAGGAGAGGCTGCCGGAAGTAGTACAAAGCCCAACCGTAGTAGTAGTATTTAGGGGCTATTTTGTTCAGTTCATCTAACTATAGATGTGGTGGAACTGTACAACGTACTTAAAATTAGCTAGTATATATAGTTGAACTAGCTATTTCAGTACGTGGTTCGCAACAATTGGGGTAAAGTTTGGTCGGTTCAGCTCTCGAGTTGAACTATTTGTATAAAGAAAGACTACTTAATCTATGAAAGAATCTATGCTTAATTACTGAATTTTAGTTGCAAAAATTAGATAGTGCTAGTGATTTTTAGCTGCATATTTTGACAAATCGCAGTGTTACAAGGTTGACAAATGGCAATGTTACTAGATCAACAAATGTCAATCTTTCCTGTTTGACAAATGGCAATATACCCAATATGACAGATGCAAATCTTACCAAATTGTCTGTACGTGGTTGCACACGGGTCATCCAAAACAACCGTTTGCATTGAAGGGATCTACAAATCCTGCTCGACACATTTTCTCTTGCCTTAACGCTGAAGTTTGGCTTTGCATACCGTATTCAATCTGAACCATTTGCATTGAAGAGATGGACAAATCCTACGCTGTGAATTTTCCCTTGACTTAAGAGGGAATACTATAGCTCTCACTTTGCATACGGGTGCTCTATCTAAAATGTTTGCGATCAAGAGCTGCACAAATCCCGCTCAGCACATTTTCCCTTGGCTTCCTGGGGAAGCTATTGGTTTGCATATGGGTGTTCTAACTAAAATGTGTGCGATGAGTGTTTTATATTTAAAAACCATTGACGTTTTTTTCAAAAGAAAATCATTTGATAAGTCTGTACATTAAGAGAGAAAAAACGCAAGTTCGTTCAAACCATATCTTTCATTCAGTCACACTGCGAACTTATATCGTATGATCGAGATATAGTATTAAACCCCCCAGAAAAACTATTTCGGGCGGCGGCGGAGGCGGCGTGCCGCGCCGGCGTTGTCATTGTCATCCTCCGGGACGCCGTTGTTGAAGTATTCAGGGCAACACATAATGTTCTTCACTTGGAAATCAAACACCATGTCGTCGCGCAATCGACAGGCGGGGCGCGGGAGGACGGCAACTGGCGGCGCTGAGAGGTAGCGGTCAATGGCGGCGTCCCATGCCGCTAAGGGGGCCCGCGCACGAGCATGGGCGTGGCGGGTGCAGCCAAACGCATGGGATCGGCGCCGCAGTGGGTGGAGGGGCGTGCACGGGCATGGGCACGGGCACTGGCATGTACACAAGCTCGTGCAGGTCCGCAGACACCTCACTGACACCCGCGGCTTCCATCTCTGCGATAGTGATCGGCGACTATCCTGTCAATGCTATGGGGATGGTCGCTGGCGCAGGCGCGGGGATGGGAGCTGGGACGGGAGCGGGGGCAGCAACCTTCGCGGCCAGCTCGTTCAGGGCCATGTCCATGGCCCCATTCCTCCTTATTTTCTATCTCCTCCGGCTCAGACTCGACTTCACCAAACTTGAAGACTAGTGACGGATGATCCTTCTGTGCCATGGCATTGGTGGAGGTCTGCGAGAGGGAGGGGAATGGGAGGCGAATAGTAAGGCCACCCGTATGAAACAGCGGCTCGAGCACCATTAATGGAGAGGATGCGAGCAAGGCGGGCAACCATGGTAGTCAAAGGGCTCGCTTCCCAGTGAGCCTGCATAGCGTATAGCTCGCACGCTTCCCGGTGAGCCTACGCATTGGAGGACAGCTTGCATGATTCTCGGTCAGCCTGCGCACCGGATTGCGCTTGCACGCCTCCCGTTTAGTCAAGCATGTTGGATTCAGGGCTCCGCAGACCCAAGAGAGGTTTGAACTCAGGGGCGTGTGCGAAGAACTCAATCTCCCCAGCCTACCAACTCGCCGCTCTGATATCTTGGCTTGATGAACGGGAAAGGAAGGAGACACGGTAGTTTACCCAGGTTTGGGCCACCTTGCGGTGTAAGACCCTACTCTTGCTTTGTGGTGGATTAGGGTGGGCTGAGGATGAACTAGTACAGAGGAAGAACAACCTCAGGAGGTCTGTTCTTGTGTTGGTGTGAGCTGGTGAGGGTTCAGATGGATCCGCCCTTTCTACGTGGTGGCTAACCTATATTTATAGTGGCCTCGGTCATCTTCCTCCAAAATGAAGGCGGGAAGGGATCCCACAATGACTCGTTTGAAAGGGGACAAGAAGTACATCTTATCCTGGCGAAAGGTGGTCTTTGCCTGCAAAGATTCTGGCCGTGACACCATGGTGGGCTCGGCAATGACATCCGTCCTGCTGCCCAGGTGGTCTTGTAGCATGGGAATGGAAACCTTTAGCTGATTCCTTGGGACTCCACGCCTAGCCCCCACTCGTGGGGCGCTCACGGGGGGGGGGGGTGCGGGCCGCAAGGAGCGTGGAGTGGAGAGACTCCTGGGCGGGAGGTGCCACCCGGGCAGGCCGAGCGGCCCAGTGCTCAGCGTGAGCTCGAGGATCTCCCGCCATGGTAGTGATGAAACGAATGGTGGGGAGGATTCTTCGACACGCCCCCTACATGCTCCGTAGACCAAAGAGTGGTTCGAACTCAGGGGCGTGTGCGAAGAACTCGATCTCCCCAGCCTACCAACTCGCCGCTCTCACAGCCTGGCTCGATGAACGGGAAAGGAAAGAGACACGACAGTTTACCCTGGTTCGGGCCACCTTACGGTGTAAGATCCTACTCCTGCTTTGTGGTGGATTAGCCTCGCGGTGGGCTAAGGATGAACTAGTACAGAGGAAGAACAACCTTAGGAGGTCTATTCTTGTGTTGCTGTGAGCTAGTGAGGGTTCGGATGGATCCGCCTTTTCTACAGTTGGGGCTAACCTATATTTATAGTGGCCTCGGTCCTCTTCCTCCAAAATGAAGGCGGGAAGGGATCCCGCAACGACCCGTTTGAAAGGGGACAAGAAGTACATCTTATCCTGACGAAAGGTGGTCTTCGCCTGCAAAGCTTCTGGCCATGATGTCGTGGTGGGCTCGGTGATGACATCCGTCCTGCCGCCCTGGCGGTCTTGCTCTTGTAGCACGGGAATGGAAAACCTTAGCTGATTCCTCAGGACTCCACGCCTGTGCCCGCCTTCTTAGCACCAAAGAGGAAACCTGCTGCTCTGTGCCCGCTGGTGCCCGCCTGGCCTTGGTCGTCATGGCTTATGTCATCCGGACCTCCTGATATGGGTGCTTGCATAGGAATCTCCGCTCCTCGGGAGCCAGCCTAGGGAGGCCGCTCCCTCCGAAGGTCTTGGAGTCGTTTGCCTCACGAGGCTTGGCCCCCCGTGAGGGTCTTGTCTTGCCAATGCTGGAGATGGGCCGTACCAAGCCGCTGACGGAGCCACGCCATGGGCCGCAGGCAGGCAAGTCTAGGTACCTTGGTTCCCAGAACACCGACAGTAGCTGCCGGCCCAAGGCGCGCTTGGACTTGGCTTCGAGGCGAAGCCAAAGGGCAAGGGCGAAGCACCATGGGCCCCAATCGCCTGTGGGCCCGGTCGATGCGTGGCGCTTGATAAGACATGGACGTCTCCACTTCCCCATGCAGCCCCGGTTCCTTCTCGATTGGACAACAACCTGGTGCACACAAAGATGCCATCATTGCTTGGGGCACTGACCTTCTTCTCCTTTTCGTGCGACATGCACCGTCTTCACCGGAATCCTTGCCTGCTCTAGCCCACCTCGCCGTCATGGCCCCCAAATCGAAGAGGGGGAAAGCCCGTGAGGTAGCAGAGCCTGCTCTGGGTTCAGGGCCAGTATTAGAGCGGTCCACGGTGGTCAATCAGGAGGTGCTGGACAAGGTCTGGCGATCTCTTGCCGCTGATTCCAACGAGTGGAGGGCGATGATAACCCACAAGTATAGGGGACCGCAACAATTTTCGAGGGTAGAGTATTCAACCCAAATTTATAGATTTGACACAAGGGGAGCCAAAGAATATTTAAAGGTATTAGAAGTTGAGTTGTCAATTCAACCACACCTGGAGATTATATCTGCAGCAAAGTGATTAGTAGCATAGTAATATAATAGTTTTGATGATAGCAGCAGTAGCAATGGTAATGGTAATAGTGATAGAAATGATTTTGCAGCAGTAACGATATCAATAGCAACAGTAGTAACTTAGCAAGAACAATATAAGATAAATTCGTTTCCATTGGATTGGTGACTCATTGGATGATATTCATCATGAGACAGTTATAACCTAGGGCGATACGACACTAGCTCCAGTTCATAAATATAATGTAGGCATGTATTTCGTAAATAGTCATACGTGCTTATGGAAAGAACTTGCATGACATCTTTTGTCCTACCCTCTCGTGGCAGAAGGGTCTTATTGGAAACTAAGGGATATTAAGGCCTCCTTTTAATAGAGAACCAGAACAAAGCATTAGCACACAGTGAATACATGAACTCCTCAAACTACGGTCATCACTGGGAGTGGTCTCGACTATTGTCACTCCGGGGTTGTCAGATCATAACACGTAGTAGGTGACTATAACTTGGAAGGTCGGATCTAGAACATGGATATAATGGTGATAACATAAATGGTTCAGATATGAAATCATTGCACCCGGACCCAAAGTGACAAGCATTAAGCATGGCAAAGTCATAGCAACATCAATCTCAAAACAGAGTGGATACTAGGGATCAGGCCCTAACAAAACTAACTCGAACACATTATGAATCTCATCCAACTCCTCACCGACCAGCGAGCCTATAAAGGAATTACTCACTCTCGGTGCATCATGGAATTGGCAATGGAGATGTGTTGTTGATGACGAAGATCGAAGACCCCCCCTCTCCGGAGTCCCAAATGGACTCCAGATCTGGCCTCCCAATGAAGAACAGGCGGCTCCGTCTCGTGAAACGCGATAATTCTTTCTCCATGATTTTTTCTGGAATAATGTGATTTTATAGCGTCGGTTTCAGGGTCAGCGGGGCCACCAGGTGGGGACAACCCACCTTGGCGTGCCTGGGGGGGCAGGTACGCCCTGGTGGGTTGTACCCACCCAGGTGCCCCCTCGGGTGGCTCTTGGCTACAAAAATTCTCTTTATTGATATAAAAAATCCTCGCAAAGTTTCGTTCCATTCCGAGAACTTTTATTTCTGCACAAAAACAACACCATTGTAGTTCTACTGAAAACAACGTCAGTCCGGGGTTAGTTTCATTCAAATCATGCAAATTAGAGTCCAAAACAAGAGGAAAAGCATTAGAAAAAGTAGATACGTTGGAGACGTATCAGGCGACGATGGTCTGGCCTGCTTCCCAGGCCCCAGTCGATATGGAGGCCACCGAGATATCTATTCACTTGCATGCTCTCTTCGCCGGCCTGCTGCCCCTGTTCTCCGACTTCCTCAATGCCGTGCTTTCGCTTTACCAGATCCATGCGCTGCATCTGGATGCCGGCTCCATCGTCCTCCTCTCCGCTTTCACCTTCTTGTGTGAGGCCTTCATCGGCATCGCTGACGGTGTCGTGGACCAGGGGGTACTCACCACATCGTCTCCCAATCAGTTGGATTGGGCCGAGGACCCCCATGGCCATATACTCATGGGCCAGTTCGGACAGCTGCCGCATACAAGGAAGATTCCACAAGACTTGGTGATCAAGACAAGGACTCCTCCCCCACCGGCGTATTCGACTAGGACTCTTGTTATCCTAGGCCTTTGGTGCATTATATAAACCAGGGCCAGGCTAGTCGATAGATATACACAATCATAACCATCAGAATCATAGGCTAGCTTCTAGGGTTAGTCTCTATGATCTCGTGGTAGATCATCTCTTGTAATACTCATATCATCTAGATCAATCAAGCAGGAAGTAGGGTATTACCTCCATAGAGAGGGCCCGAACCTGGGTAAACATTGTGTCCCCTGCCTCCTGTTACCATTAGCCTTAGACGCACAGCTCGGGACCCCCTACCCGAGATCCTCCAGTTTTGACACCGACATTGGTGCTTTCATTGAGAGTTCCGCCGTGCGATCGGCAAAAGGATCAATGGCTCGACTGCAGATCAACTGCGACATCGACTTCTTCGTCACCGGCTTGACTGGTCACCTTGGCTTAACCAAGGACTGCGCCCTACCTCCGATCGTTATGTTCGGATGAGGGCCTTCATCAACATCAATTCCGATCTCTATCATGACCATGGAGGAATTATCCTCGAAGCCCCGGGGCTCAACGTCAACATTGCCCCTGGGCGACCGTGCTGTTTTTCTGGATAGCGAACTTGTATCCTCCACCACTGCCTCCTCGAGTGTCGTTTTAACGATTGCTTCAGTGGGATTGTGCGGAATTGAGTCTACAACAACCCTGAAAAATTTCGTCGAGTTCCGATGGAGAAATCTCTGGCAATCCCCGATATACCGGAGCCCTGTCAAATCTGGACGGGAATCTGGACGAGTTTAGGGCATGGTATCCAGAGCCCAGCTCGAAGGTCCTTTGGAAGATCCAACCGTTCATCTACTGCGGAATTCTCATATCTACCACCTCTCAAAATTTCAGCTCGATCCGACCATCCAAACTCCGAGAACCTTCCGATTAGTGCATCACTTTTTGGATCTGTTTTCTACGCGAGAACGAATCCGACCCGGATTCATCTTTTTTATGAACAGGATTTCAGACATCCTTTTTGAAGGAAGTTTTGTATGGGGTATTGTGTAAACACATCCCTCTAATTTTAAAGTCTTTTTCAATATGATCTTCACCATCGCGCTAGTGCCAAACCAGCCCAACAACGTTGCTCTATGGCTGCCGACCTGCGCTAGACACATCGTCACTTTGTTGAGCCGAGCTCAACTTCTTTGGATCATCACTCGG
The DNA here is from genome assembly GCF_018294505.1 of Triticum aestivum. Classification (NCBI taxonomy): domain Eukaryota; kingdom Viridiplantae; phylum Streptophyta; class Magnoliopsida; order Poales; family Poaceae; genus Triticum; species Triticum aestivum. The sequence continues at coordinate 178,093,197 of NC_057804.1, forward strand.
CAAGCTGAACAAGAGTTCGGCATCGCAAAAGATAAATCGTCACCTACATCGCCACCCTACGGATTACACGGAGCGGGCACACCGGCATCGCCGCACAGTCACTTCATCAAGCCAGCATTGACCACATCACAAGTTACGACCTGCATCGGCATGGCCGAACCGTTGCTTCATCAAGCCGATGTCCGTCACGCTGAACTACTTCAACACCTCGGCTGACATGGCAGCTGCAACATCTCCTCACCGACCTGCTCCATCTCCTCGTCTGGACTGGGGGCTTCGTCATCCCTTCATCGACATACTCCGGAGACTTCGGCGTCGTCAACCGACCAACTTCGTCATGTTAGCTGGACCGGGGGCTTTGCCTCGGCAAGCCTACCTTTGCCTACATCGCCATGCCGCCGCTCCATCGCTCACCAGGCAATGGGTGTGCGGATCAAGTCCCAATTTCGAGAGTAACCTTTTTTTCAGATTGTTACAACAGATAAACCAGGTGCTATTAATCCTAGTAATTTTTTTGCTTGGGTTTATTTTTTTCGAAAAATTATTACTCTGGTTTGTTCCATCATCTATACACAGGTCTGTCAAATGATGGCCGCATTAACGATGGTTGCGCGATGGTTCGGTCCATTTCCCGTTTGTAGTTCGGCGAACGCCGCATCGGGAGCCCGGACCGCCCTACAAATTCAGGCTTCATCACGCCTTCACTGTGTCACGCCGACGCCCTGCATCGACATTGGCTTCGGCACCAGGCCACATCTCTTTAAATAAATTATTTTTGCGTAAAGCAATTATGCAAGGATTATATATACATATGTATATATTATTATTTCCTGGACTACACTGTATTGTGTGTGCAGGTACTCAATCTTGACTACGTGGTCACTACTCTGGAGTGCCGAACTCCTTGCTCGGACAACTCAGGCTTGGGGGCTGGGACCTCGGTCATGCCAAGGACTGTGAACCTTGTTGGATCTGTCACATATCAATGGGCGTCTTTGTCCCACCACAAGCCCGAATCACGTCATCAACACCGAGCACATTAACCAGCTAAGTCGCTTTCATGCTCAAAGACTTTCTGTTTTGAATTTTGTTCGGTTTGACCAAGCATTATACCTTTTTGGCAAAAAGTAGTTTGTGACAAAATTCCTTGCCAATACTTTGTTTGTGACACACAAATTCAAATACCCCGTTTACTTGGGGGCTTCCTTTATGAAGCCTTTCCTCTTGCATATGATTATACTTGTACGACTTTGTTCCTTGTTCGTGTATTACGTCACAATATGCACCATATTGACCTAAGCGTTCTGTAAGCTGGGTTGCCTGGCTCCTGTGCTTACCCCTACGTTCCCGATTGTTCGGCTAGGGAGTAAAGGGAGCACCTCTACGATTGTCACGACCGGGTCATCCGAGCTCGGACCTCAGACTGGGTGAAGCCGAAAGCTAGCGCTATTATTGTTTTCAATCATGGTCGGCACACAACGGAACTCATGAGTACAAAAAATCTATTGCACAAGTCTCATCATAACAATGAACAACCGAAGAAAGGTATCGGTGGAGGTACTATTTTCTTCGAAGATGCTTCTTACACTTCGTCAGTAATATAGCATAAGTTCCCTGAGCGCGCTTTGTCTGTTATAGCCTTATGGCCTGATTGCTGGTTATCGGAAACACCATCGATATTCTCGACAGGTGGAGTACATAACACTTTTCAGTCCTTGACCGAAGAGGGAGAAGTCGACGGTCGGTTAAGACGCGTTTAAAGTTCGGGTGAACACAAATATGATATAAGTACTTCGGTACACACAATAATTATAACATAAAATTCTTTCCCCCAAGTCACTTGGGGGATCTTAAAATTTACATGAGCTGTTTCATAGTAAATGTGCAACGCGGGACACCTTTAGAGATTCGGCAAAAAACATTCTCGGATATTGTTATATATGCATCGGTTTCAAATTGTGTCTTCGTTCAATAGTTGGGTTGCCCAGCTCCTGCGCTTGCCTCCAACGTTCCGCTTTGTTCGGCTAGGTGTGCAAAGGGAGAACCATTATGATTGTGCTTCCAGCTCGCATGGTTAAGCACCTCAGTGGAGAAAGCCAAAAACTGACTGTCACGATAAGCGTAAACCGGTTAGCGATCCGATGATTATGTTAAATGATGAGCCGTTTATAACATTGGCCGAAGTGTTTACGGCTTGACCTCAGCTGTCGCCGAACACTAATTGGGGGCTCATAGCTAGCTTCCCCAGTTTAAAGCTCCTATGACTAAGTGAAAGTTATAAAGTCCGGATATCTGATAGCCTCGTTTATGCTAACATAACCACCTTCGGGCACTGAGACGGCGGCTAAGGGTTGTCTTGTTATTGTGGAAACACCCTGCGTAGTATCTACAAAGGGGTAAAAGCCGATGATGGGCCACTTTCAACTGATAAACAGTCACAAATAAACATATCGTTGGCATTTGTATTTAATATACAAGGGTCGCCTTCCATAATCATCATTATAAAGCCATAAATATGCATCAATTTGACTTAAGATTTTGGCCAAGCTGGATTGCCTGGCTCCTGTGCTTACCCCTACGTTCCCGATTGTTCGGCTAGGCGGTAAACGGAGCACCTCTATGATTGTTACTATCGGGTCATCCAAGTTAGTAGCTCAGACTGGGTGAAGCCGAAAGCTAGCAATCTTAAAGAATCACATTGGTCGGCAACGACGGAAATGAAAATTTTGGTTCATTAATACCCTAGAGTTCGGGAACTTTCCCTGAACTAAATCCTCAATATTTTGCTCCCATATTGATCGGAGCTGAGGTTTCATGATCAATTCTTAGCATGACAACCCAAAGAAAGGAACCGATAGCGGGACTATTTTCTTTGGAAGATGTTTCTTACGTTAAAAAGTAATATAACATATCTCTCCGCATAGCTTTGTTTATAAAACTGTATGGCCAGATTGCCTTGTTTGCCGTAAATCTTTGCCCTCATAAAGGCTTTGTAAAGTAGGACAAACACTCCTATGCTGCTAGCCGAAGAGGTTGAAGCCGATGGTTGGTCAACAAAGTTTTGTACAATGCGGATCCGAGCATTAATGATGTCGAGTACCTAGATACATAGAATCATTACACATAATTTGTGATTTTACTTTGGAGAGCGATCCTTAATTCAGCCACCCGTGCCCACATTAAGGCTCGGGGGCTACTGGGCTTCGTGCTTATCATTTATAATATTAAAGGGGCACATCGATCCCCTGATCTGGTGTTGCCACCCGACTAGTGTCTCGGGGGCTACTGCATTGCTTATTCAATGCATAGAATTCAAAGTGCTTAGTATTCGGCATGACCGAACTATGGGCAAAGGCGTCTTCGGACAACAATAGGTACCATATGGACCTATCTGGCGTCAAGCTAATATATTGTGGCAACTTCTCAAGACCCTCCCTCAAGGGCCCGTTCACCGATCACTATTTTCTCTAATATATTACACAGTGTTTTTATTCCTATGTATGCTGCCGAGCTAGGAGTTGATCCTCTGGCCGATTTCGCGCATCGACCTGAGTCTCAGGGGCTACTAGGAACAACGGTTACATGTTTTCCTTTAGGTGCATCTCGGGTTTTAGAATGATACACACCTTGAGGGCTACTAGACATACATATACTGGGTATATACCTCGACAGAGAATAAATTGCACCAGTTAAAAATATTCACAAAAACTCAGCCCGCAGTCGAGGTGGTGCACCACCTTGGAAGTAGTCCGGCATAAAGCTCGGGCTCCAGTGGTTGGCTCCATAAAGGGCATTTCTGGCATTAAGCACGGCTAAACTTCTTCAAATTTTTAGAACCAAGGTGATCTATGACACCTCGAGTACAGTCCGGCGTTGGAGCTTGGATATAGTCCAGCGTTGGATCTCGGATACTGTCTGGTGTTGGAGCTCGGATATAGCCCGACGTTGGTGCTCGGCTGCAAAAGATACCTCTAATACAGTCTGGTGTTGGATCTCGGACGCAAGAGGACACTGCCACCCGGGAACAACTTCAAACCCGAGGTGTGGCATAAAAATAACAAGGCATTGATAAAGGCCGGAAACTTAAAGGGGCTCCTCAGATACCCGACACGTAAACTCTTCGGATGCACTTCGGCGATCCTCAAGATCAAAGATGAGAAGATTTGTTGAACCAGTTTTCAAGACCGACGATCAAAGATGAAGAACAGTTCAGAAGAATCAAGGAGCGTCCCCAACTTGAAGACCGGTTGAGGGGGCTACTGACGGTGTCCTGGACTAGGGGGTACTCACCATGTCGTCTCCCGATCAGTTGGATTGGGCCGAGGACCCCCATGGCCATATACTCATGGGGCAGTTCGGACAGCTGCCGCATACAAGGAAGATTCCACAAGACTTGGTGATCAAGACAAGGACTCCTCCCCCACCGGCGTATTCAGCTAGGACTCTTGTTATCCTAGGCCTTTGGTGCATTATATAAACCAGGGCCAGGCTGGTCGATAGATATACACAATCATAACCATCAGAATCATAGGCTAGCTTCTAGGGTTAGCCTCTACGATCTCGTGGTAGATCAATTCTTGTAGTACTCATATCATCAAGATCAATCAAGTAGGAAGTGGGGTATTACCTCCGTAGAGAGGGCCCGAACCTGGGTAAACATTGTGTCCCCCGCCTCCTGTTACCATTAGCCTTAGACGCACAGTTCGGGACCCCCTACCCGAGATCCGCCGGTTTTGACACCGACAATCGCTCCGTCCTTGGCCTTGCTCCGCCACTTCTTCTCGCTTCGCCTGGTTGATGACATGCAACGCTCGGGGTGAGTGTCGCTTCAGGCGGCAGCGGCAACTGCCGGCTCCGGCATCAACTTCTCCCTCCGCCCGGACGTGAGGGGGTTTCGGAAGTACTGGGTGTACGTACATGCCACCATGTGCAGCCCCCTTCTTATTCTTCCAACAACGCCAGCAGAGCCAAGCTCCGGTTGGGGGCATGCGAAGCTCGCCGATCCGCGGGCCGCGCGCGTCTAGTCCAGACAGGCGGAGCTGAATCAGGCCAGATTGACGGTGGCGATGGTGGTGAAGGACTTTGTCAGGCAGCGCATTGCCCCACGTCAGCGCCACACCCGCCTGATGTGGGCCTTCTCCGGACTGGGTGATCCCATGAGGCTTCAGGTGCCCTCGCTCCCTCCTGACACGTTGCAAGAGGTGCTGAGGCTTCTGATAGACAGCGACCGGGAGCTCTTCCACTCGGCGGACGTCCTTTGTACCATTACCCGGTTGGGAAGGCCTTTGCCGAGAAGATGTTGTGCTTCGACGAATGGGGGCTCCTCCCCGCAGGCCATGAGGAGCCTCGCGAGAACCCCATCCTAGTAGCCCCTGTGCTCGTCGGCCCGGAGATGCGCGCCCCTGAGGTGGACGTAGGGGACCTGCGTCGCCATGCGCTCCTGAGGTGGTTGCAGGGGGCGAGCACCGATGTGTACTCCTGAGGTGACCACAGGAGAGCAGGTGTCGCCAGGGGCTCTTGAGGTGACTGATGTCTACTATGCAACTTTATTCTTGTAGACACATGTTGGGCCTCCAAGCGCAGAGTTTTGAGGTGACTGATGTCTACTACTATACAAATTCTCTCTCAAGCAACCCTGCAATCAAATACAAGAAATCTCTTGTGTCCCCAACACTGCCAATACAATAGAAAATTTGTATAGGTGCACTAGTTCGGCAAAGAGATGGTGATAAAAGTGTATTATGGATAATAGATATGAGTTTTTGTAGTGCGAACAATTAAAAACAGCAAGGTAGTAAATGATAAAAGGAACATCAGCGGTATTGCAATAATGGAAAATGAGGCCTAGGGTGCATACTTTCACTAGAGTAATCTCTCAACAATGCTAACATAGTTGGATCATATGATTATCACTCAAAGTGCAGTAAAGAATTATTAGCGGAGAATGAAGGATAGAAATTGTTTGTAGGGTACGAAACCACCTCAAAGCTATTCTTTCCGATCAATCTATCCTAGAGTTTGTACCAAAATAACAGCAAGCTATTCTTTCCGATCGATCTAATCAAGAGTTCATACTAAAATAACACCATATGATACATATCAACCAACTCTAATGACACCTAGATAACCCAATGTCACCGCGAGTACCCGTGAGTTAATTATACGATATGTATCAAACAATTTTAGATTCATAATACTCAATCCAGACAAAGAACTACAAGGGGACCCCAAAATTTCTATCGGAGAAAAGATAATAAAAACGTGCATCAATCCATATGAATAGATTACCCCAAAGTCATCGTGGGAATCCGCAAGTTGAGTGCCATAACATATATCAAGTGAATCAAAATAATACCCCATTGTCACAACGTGTATTCATCTGCAAGACATATATCATGTGTTCTTAGATCTGAACATTCAATCCGACAAGACAAAACTTCAAAGGGTAAAGACTCAATTCATCACAACAAGAGTAGAGAGGGGAGAAATATCATATGATCTATCTATGTTAACAAAGCCTACGATACATGAAGATTGTGACATCTCAAGATCGTTCGCGATAGAGGTTAAACACATAGCTACTGGTACAAACCCTCAGCCGCGAGGGTGGATTACTCCCTCCTCATCGTGGTGGCCGCCGAGATGATGAAGATGGCCACCGGTGATGACCCCCCCTATGGCAGGGTGCCGGAACGGGCTCCCGATTGGTTTTCGGTAGCTACAAAGGCTTGCAGCGGCGGAACTTCCGATCTAGGTTCTCCGTAAGGGTTTTTGGAATATTTGAGAATTTATAGGGTGAAGAAGGGGTACAGGAGGTCACCGAGGTGGGAACAACCCACCGGGGCACGCCTGGGGCCCCAGGCATGCCCTGGTGGGTTGTGCCCCCTCGGGGCAACCCCCCTAGGTGCTGCTCTGGCCCGTTGGTGGTCTTTTGGTCCATAAAAAATCCACAAAAAGTTTCGCGGTGTTTGGAGAACTTTCATTTCTGCACAAAACAACACCACGGTAGTTCTGCTGAAAACAACGTCAGTCTGGGTTAGTTCCATGCAAATCATACCAAAACCATATAAAGTTATAGTAAACATGGCATGAATACTTCATAAATTATAGATACGTTGGAGACGTATCAGCATCCCCAAGCTTAATTCCTACTCGTCCTCGAGTGCGTAAATGATAAAAGAAATAATTTATGAAGTGTGAATGATAGCAAAGTGCACAAGTTTGGTCAATGAAAATTTCAACCACTTTTCCTAGCATCATAACAACAATTCTTTCTTATAAACTTCTCAGGTTATAGTAGCAACCAATTCACATGTTAAGGTTCAAACAATGAATTCTCTTGAAACTCTACAACCTATGTTCTTAGTCACCAAGCAATTGTAATTCAACTTATTCAATAGAGTCTAAGTAAGAGCTCCACATACTCAACCATCATATAGTCTTCTATGATTGCTAACACTCACCGCATACACATGAGCAAAATGTTTCAACTGGACACATAGAAAGATAGGGGCTTATAATTTCGCCTCCCAACGTATTCACCTCAAGGGTGATGTCAACAATAATAACTCATGCTACCCATATCCAACTAGATGTATGTGCCTAGATCTTTCCTCACCACATGATGCTTGCCAAAAGAGAAAAATAAAAAGGAATAGAGAGAAAAACTTTGACTCTTTGCATAAAAGTAAATACTAAAAAGTAAAAGATAGGCCCTTCGTAGAGGGAAGTAGAGGTTGACATGCGCTTATTTGTTTGTATGCTCAACCCCTTAGTGCAAAAGAACGTCACGTTATATTGCCCCTTATGATAGCAACCTTTATTATGCAATCTGTCGCTTTTATTCTTTGCCATCACAAGTTTGTACAATGCTCAATTGTCTCTTACACTAAATGATCTAACTCTTTTAGAAGCAATTTTTATTGCCTTATTGCACTGATGACAACTTACTTGAAGGATCTTGCTCAATCCATAGGTAGGTATGGTGGACTCTCAAAACAAGATTTGGGTTTAAGGGTTTTTGGATGCACAAGTAGTATCTTTATTTGGTGCGGAATTTTTGGCTAGCAAAGATGGGGGGAAAGCACCACATGTTGAAGGATCTATGAAAATATAACTTCTATGTGAATATGAACAAACATAAATCATTACGTTGTCTTCCTTGTCCAACGTCAACAATTTTGGTATATAACATTTTGATGGGGGCTCACAATCACAAAAGATTTCCAAGAGTGTATTTGCATGTGAAAGTTCTCTTTCTTCTACTAGTCATTCATGAATTGCTCGTATGACCAATATTGTGATTGTAAAGCTTCAAAAGATTTCACTTTCTTAACCCAATGTGAAGCTACCACTGGGCATGATATGATTTAAACTTCATGACATTCAATTTATTCAACAATTTACTCATAGGATATAAGCGAAGCACAAGAGTAAATGACAAGCTACTCCAAAAAGATATAAATGAAGATCATGAGCATAATATTTATCTCTCAAATTAATTTAAGTGAAGCAAGAGAGAATTTCTTCAAAAATACTAAAGCACACCGTGCTCGAAAATATATAAGTGAGGCACTAGAGCAATTCCATAGAAAAGAGCTTCGTTGATGGGATGTGAATGCCGCTTACCTAGCCTCTCTGGCAACTATTTGAGGACTCTATTTTACTTAAAACTTTTAGATCTAAGTATTTTATTATAACAACAAGCAAAACAAAACAAAATTACATTCCAAGCACAACTCATGTGAAGAAGCAAAAACTCATGCTCAAGCGATACTAACCGATAATTGTTAAGAAGAGAGGTGGCATGCCTATCGGAGCATCTCCAAGCTTAGATGCTTGAGAATTCTTGGAATATTAACTTGGGATGCCTTGGTCATCCCCAAGCTTGAGCTTTTGTGTCTCCTTAATTCCTCTCATATCACGGTTTCCCTAAATCTCCAAAACTTCATCCACACAAAACTCAACAAGAACTCATGAGATAAGTTAGTATAAACCAATGCAAAAATCTTATCATTCTCTACTGTAGCAAACAACACAAATTATTATTCAACATTTAATACTAAATTCCTATGCATATTTAATACTCCTATCCTCAAATAGAATCATTAAACAAGCAAACATATGCAAACATAACAGCAATCTGCCAAAATAGTACAGTCTGTAAAGAATACAAGAGTATCAATACTTCTTAAACTCCAAAGATTATGAAAATCTACCGCCATGTAGAAAATTTATCAAAGCTTATTTTGCAAAAGTTTCAACATTTTATCACATTCTGACTTTTTTAGGGATTTTTTGCAACAACGGTAAACTTTCTGTTTTCAAACAGCAACAAGTATACTTGCAAAATAAGCATGGCAAAGGCTATCATTCCCAGTTTTATTGAAATAAAAGATGCAAAACATTATTCTAAATAACATAAAGCAAATCCTAACAAAATAAATTGATGCTCCAAGCAAAACACATATCATGTGACAAATGAAAACATAGCTCCGAGTGAGGTTACCGATAATGTTGGAGACGAAAGAGGGGATGCCTTCCGGGGCATCCCCAAGATTAGTTGCTTGGATCTTCCTTGGATATTGACTTGGGGTGCCTTGGGCATCCCCAAGATTAGGATTTTGTCACTCCTTATTCTCCTCATATCAACATCTCACCCAAAACTTGAAAACTTCAATCACACAAAACTTAACGGAACTTTGTGAGATAGGTTAGTATGATAAAGAGCAAACCATTTCACTTTTGGTAATGTCAAAGACAAGATTCATAATTGTTTCCACACAATTACTACTGTATCATATCATTTCCACAATTTATATTGAGCAATATAAGCCATAGAAACAAGGAAACAAGCAAACTATGCATTGAAAACAAAATCTGTCAAAAACAGAACAGTTTGTAGTAATCTGTACTCAAACCATACTTCTGCTACTCAAAACATTATGAAAAAATTATTAAAACTTGAGAAATTTGTATATTAATCCTCTGCAAAAAGAATCAACTCAAAATCGCTCTAATGGTAAAAATGAGAGCTATTTTCGTGAGCGCAAAAGTTTCTGTTTTTCAGCAAGATCGAATCAACTATCACCCAACATGATCCCAAAGGCTTTACTTGGCACTTTATTGAAACAAAGACAATAAAACATGATTACTACAGTAGCCTAATCACATGAACACACAAAAACAGTAGGTAAAAGTGTTGGGTTGTCTCCCAACAAGCGCTTTTCTTTAATGCCTTTTAGCTAGGCATGATGGTTTCAATGATGCTCGCATAAAACATAAGAACCGAAACATGAAAAAGAGCATCGTGAATCACATGGCAAGCACATTTAAGTCTAACCAACTTCCTATGCATAGGGATTTTGTGAGCAAGTAATTCATGGGAGCAAGAATCAACTAGCATATGAAGGCAAAACAAGCACAACTTCAAAACTTTCAACATAAAGAGAGGAAACTTGATATTATTGCAATTCCTACAAGCATAAGTTCCTCCCTCATAATAATTTTCAGTAGAATCATGAATGAATTCAACAATATAACTATCACATAAAGGATTCTTTTCATGATCCACAAGCATAGAAATTTTCTTGCTCTCCACATAAGCAAATTTATTCTCATGAATGGTGGTGGGAGCAAACTCAACAAAATAACTATCATGAGATTGAAAATTAAGATCATGATGACAAGTTTCATGGATGTAATTATTCAATATAGCATACATGTCATCACCATAATCATCATAGATAGCGACCTTGTTCTCATAGTCTATTGAAACCTCTTCCAAAATAGTGGATTCATCACTAAATAAAGTCATGAGCTCTCCAAATCCACTTTCATCAATATTGTGAAAAAGATTCAACACCCTGAAAAATAGTGGGATCATTACCTAGAGTTGACACTATTCCAAACCCACATTAATCATGGTAATCATCATAAATAGGAGGCATGCTACCATTACAACAAATTTTCACATCAAAACTTGGGGGAATAAAAATATCATCTTCATCAAACATAGCATCCCCAAGCTTATGGCTTTGCATATCACTAGCATCATGGATATTCAAAGAATTCATGCCAACAACATTGCAATTATGCTAATCATTCAAAGATTCTATGCCAAACATTTTATATCATTCTTCATCTAACAATTGAGCACAACTTTCCGATCCATCATTTTCAAGAAAGATATTATAAAGATGATCAATAATATGATGCAACCTTAATTCCATTTTTATGTAGTTTTCTTTTATAAACCAAACTAGTGATAAAACATGAAACTAAAAGATTCGATTATAAGATCTAAAGATATACCTTCATGCACTCACCTCCCCGGCAATGGCGCCAGAAAAGAGCTTGATGTCTACTACACAACTTTATTCTTGTAGACATGTGTGGGGCCTCCAAGCGCAGAGTTTTGTCGGATAGTAGCAATTTTCCCTCAAGTGGATGACCTAAGGTTTATCAATCCGTGGGAGGCGTAGGATGAAGATAGTATCTCTCAAGCAACCATGCAATCAAATACAAGAAATCTCTTGTGTCCCCAACACACCCAATACAATAGCAAATTGCATAGGTGCATTAGTTCGGCAAAGAGATGGTGATAAAAGTGTAGTATGGATAGTAGATATGAGTTTTTGTAGTGTGAACAATTAAAAACAACAAGGTAGTAAATGATAAAACGGAGCACAAATGGTATTGCAATAATAGAAAATGAGGCCTAGGGTGCAACTTTCACTAATGCAATATCTCAACAATGCTAACATAGTTGGATCATATAATTACCCCTCATAGTGCAATAAAGAATCACTCCCGAGTTCCTATTAGCGGAGAACAAAGGATAGAAATTGTTTGTAGGGTACGAAACCACCTCAAAGCTATTCTTTCTGATCAATCTATCCTAGAGTTCGTACTAAAATAACAGCAAGCTATTCTTTCTGATCGATCTAATCAAGTGTTCGTACTAAAATAACACCATATGATACATATCAACCAACTCTAATGTCACCTAGAAACCCCAATGTCACCGCGAGTACCCGTGAGTTACTTATACGATATGTACTAAACAATTTCAGATTCATAATACTCAATCCACACAAAGAACTACAAGGAGACCCCAAAGTTTCTATCAGAGAAAAGATAATAAAAACGTTCATCAACCCCTATGCATAGATTACCCCAAAGTCACCGTGGGAATCCGCAAGTTGAGTGCCATAACATATATCAAGTGAATCAAAATAATACCCTATTATCACAATGGGTATTCATATGCAAGACATATATCATGTGTTCTCAGATCTGAACATTCAATCCAACAAGACAAAACTTCAAAGGGTAAAGACTCAATTCATCACAACAAGAGTAGAGAGGGGGAAAACATCATATGATCCATCTATGTTGACAAAGCCCATGACACATCAAGACTATGACATCTCAAGATTGCGCGCGAGAGAGATTAAACACATAGCTACCGGTACAAACCCTCAGCCCCGAGGGTGGACTACTCCCTCCTCATTGTGGTGGCCGCCGAGATGATGAATATGGCCACCGGTGATGATCTCCCCCTTCGGCAGGGTGTCGGAACGGGCTCCCGATTGGTTTTCGGTGGCTACAGAGGCTTGCGGCGGCGGAATTTCCGATCTAGGTTCTTCGTAAGGGTTTTTGGAATATTTGAGAACTTATAGGGCAAAGAAGGGGTACAGGAGGCCATCGAGGTGGGCACAACCCACCAGGGCACGCCTAGGGGCCCAGGCGCGCCCTGGTGGGTTGTGCCCCCCCTCGGGGCACCCCCCCAGGTGCTGCTCTGGCCCATTGGTGGTCTTTTGGTCCATAAAAATCCACAAAAAGTTTCGTGGTGTTTGGGGAACTTTGATTTCTGCACAAAAAACAACACCACGGTAGTTCTGCTGAAAACAACGTCAGTACGGGTTAGTTCCATGAAAATCATACCAAAACCATATAAAATTATTGTAAACATGGCATGAATACTTAATTAATTATAGATACGTTGGAGAAGTATCAGTGACTGCTGGAGAGCAGGTGCCGCCAGGTGCTCCTGAGATGGTGGTCTGCACCCCAGGCGCGAAGGGCAACGTACCAGCCCTTGGCGTGCCTCTTCTGAATCTCGGGGCACTATGCAAGAGGAAGGGGCTCTAGAACTATAGTGGCGGCGCCCCCAGGGCCCTGAAGCAGAGGAAGTGGATAGTTGTGGATGAGTAAGTACCTTACCCTCATGGATCTCTGTGTGTCGCGTCCTTTCCTAATTCTCGCTCCTCAGGATCCATTCGGTTGCGGTGGCGAAGCCGCCTGGGGTACGACCTCCGGAGGCCTCTGGTCCGCTCGCGACTCTAGGCCACTTGCTTCAAGTAGCCCCGCGGGACATGGCTCCAGTCTGTGAGGCGGGGGCACTACTGAAAGGTCACGAGCCTATTCCCCCAGTGTCCGTCCTCCAAGGCCAGTTCTGGGGTATAGAGGGCGCGCCGAGAGCTCCTCCACTGGTCCTTGTTGGTGGCTAGGTGATTTTGGCGTCAGTTTATCTTCGAGCAGTGGGGCCGAGCCGGGCAGCGCCTCCGCCGAGGCCCCGGAGGCAGCCGAAGGAGCTCCAGCTTCCCACCCCCTGTCGGAGATGGGCGAGTTGCCCCGCGCCCCTCCGATAGCCCCTAGCACAGAGGAAGGGCTTGGCCATGCACTGGAACTCGCACATGGGTGCAACGCTGTCTGCCATGACCTCTTCCAAGAAGCAGCGAGCACGCTGGGTCGGCTTGGGGGAGAACTTGTAGATGTCGACGCATGCCTCAAAGCGGAAGGCCTCCGCCTGGCGCGCGAGTGGCACCAGCTGAAGGTTGCCATCAACCTCGGGCATCTGCAGCATGAGCGCGCCCGCCTGGGGGTCACAGAGTCCCTCGCGGCTTCATGTGAGGCCTGCGCCCGTGCTCTGGAGGAGGCCAGAGCCGCCGACCGTCGTCGTGAGGTGGCCGAGGGGCGGGAAAAGGAGTTTCGAGTCTCTAACGCCGCCCTTGAGCGGCCAGTCCAGGCGCGCAGGGCCTCCTGGCGGGGTCGTTGAGCAGGGCCCCCATAGACAAGAAGGGGATCCAAGCGCGTGAGGACGCGCTGGCGCTTGAGGTCTTGGAGCAGAGCCTGGAGCTCAAGCGAGCGAAGGTGAGGGAGCGCTAGGTAGCCTCGGCTGAGGACCTCCTCGCTTCTCGGGAGGCTAGGATCCAGCAGGAGATCGACCAAAATGTGGTGGGGATCCACATGCTCTTGTCGAGGAATACCGCCAGAAGCTGGGGCTGCAGGAGGCCCGCTTCCAACAGAAGCAAGCCGAGCTACAGGGCAAGGCTGATGCCCTCAAGGCGAAGCTGGCCGCAATAGAGCGGCATGAGAAGGCCGCCGAGGAGGCTCGCGCCTTTGGCCAAGCCGATTGTCCTTCCTTCAGTAGTAGATTGCCAGTGTCATGTCCCTTGTGGAGAAGGCCACAGACGAAGCGAGTTGCCACCGGACGATGCAGCACGAGCACTCCTTGATGCTCGAGGACCTTAGGGCCCTGCCAACCGGGCCCTGGACACCATTTGCAAGGAGAGAGTCTCCCATCCGCATGAAGCTGATGATGCCAGGTACCTCCATTTCTTCACCCAAATCATGGCATGTATGGAAGACCGGGCCACGAGGGCATGCTAGCTCGTTGAAGAAAGAAGCCGGGGCCTCCTCGGGCACGCATTCTCACGCGTCTTCAGCTACCTTCTCAACCTCGACCCCAATTTTTACTTCAACACCGCGATAGTCCCCGTGCCCAGGGTCACCCAGGGCGACTTGGCGAGCTGGGTGAACGACCATGTGGATGATCTGGTCGTGGAGTTCGCCCTTGACGATGGTGTGGACGTGCCCGCAGCTGCAGAAGACGGTGCTGATCACTACAAAAAAAGACACATCCGAATGAAATTTTTTTCTGTCATATTTATGACACTTCTATGACGATAATCGTGACAAAACCCGGTATCATCATAGTTGTGGTGGGATCCTACTTCTATGACAAAAAATCATGACATAAAATGGGCTTTTCGTCCTGGGCGATCCGGAGACGCAGCTGCATCACATTCTTTGGGCCGTCCATGATGGAAAAAATGGTGGTATAAGCGAGGGTGAGGAAAATATCGGGTAGTTCCCGGTTACGGTGGATGGTCGTGGGCCGAGCGATGCGTGTTTCTCTCGTACATGTACGCGCGTGGGTGCGAGGTGTTGGGCTCTAACTGAACCCGAGCGAGGCGTCGCCTAACTGAACCCGAGCGATTGCACTGCAGGCTACACGTTACTGAACCCGAGCGATCGAGCGATTCCTTCTCTATTGCTGCTAACTGAAGCCGATAGATGCTGCCTCTGGATGAACATTGAGCGTTGCTGGGGGGTTTGGATGAATAGTTCCCGGTGGGGGTTGGATGAACAGGACCCTGTGGTGTTGCCGCTGGATGAACATGACCCCGATCGATCGAACCAGTTGGGCATGGATGAACAGGACCCCGTGGAGGGCTGGATGAACATGACGACCCCGTGGAGGGCTGGTTGAGTAGTAACCGATGGAGGGCTGGATGAACAGTAGCCCGTGAAGGGGTGGTTGAACAGGACCCCGTGGAGAGGGCTGGTTGAGCAGTAGCTGGTGGAGGAGCGCGCGGTGGAGGCTGGATGAACAGGAGCCCATGGATGAATAGTCGCGGTTGGAGGCTGGAGGAGGTCGATGGTGGATGAACAGTAGCCTGTGGAGGCTGGAGGAGGTCGACGGTGGAGATGAACAGTATCCCGTGGAGTCCGTTTTGCAGTACGCCACACCCCTCCCGATGAACA